>NC_088423.1:79075912-79285840 GCF_034236695.1 Oncorhynchus nerka
GAGAATTCACGAACAGGCATTCTATCAAAAAGACTGATTTTTTTATTGTATTTAAAAAAAAAAAATAGGCAAGTCAGTTAAGAACAAATTCTTATTTACAATGACGGCCTACACCGCCCAAACCCGGATGATGCTGGGCCAATTGTGCGCCGCCCTATGAGACTCCCAATCATGGCCGGATGTGCTCCAGCCTGGAATCGAACCAAGGACTACAGTGACACCACTTGTGCTGAGTTGCAGCTCCTTAGACCGCTTCGCTACTCGGGAGCCCTGATGAGTAGCTACTTTTCTCAGGCACTTTGATCCGTGTAGCCAGACTACTTTTCTCTGGTAAAATGCAAGATTAACTTTATGCAAAACATTAAAATAATGTAACCAGCTACATCTCCTATGAAAAACATTAGAAATATGATGGCGATTCATAGTTCTTAGCAAAGAAAATACCTTTCTTTTTCATTGTGAGCTCATTTACTTGTGTGGCTGCCAGCCAAATAGTTGTTGCACTTCTGTTGTCATCTGATGACAATGAAACTATTTTCTGCCGAATGTATGTGTTGCACTGTCTGTAACTACAAATATTAAAACGTATTGAAAACCTTTTTTTATTTGACGGTATTGACAGTATTGAAAAACTACCCCAGTATACCGCCCAAGTCTAGTCTGAATACTTTCTGAAGGCACTGTATTTATCCAGAGGAAAAGGGGGATACCTAGTCAGTTGTACAACTGAATGCCTTCAACTGAAATGTGTCTTCTGCATTTAACCCAACCCCTCTGAATTAGAGAGGTGTGGAGGGCTGCCTTGATCGACATCCACGTCTTCAGCGCCCGGGGAACAGTGTGTTAACTGCCTTGCTCAGGGGCAGGACAACGGGTTTGGGCGGTAAATCTAGGTAACCTGGTTCCCCCAAATCAACCCATTTATCACATTGTTGCCTTACAGACAGAACTTTCAATGCATTAAAGATTGAAAAATACAATGGTCTAAACAACCTACTCTAGAATTTCTAAGTGAAATAAATAGTGTGAATTAGTCATTTATTTTGCTTACATTCAGCAGAATAGTAAACTTTCTTTACTAAAATGAATAAACATGCCAAGCCTAACTTGTGTGTCATTTGTTTAGGCTATGCACAGTGCGGTGTTGATCTGTGCTGTCCAATAGGACAGATGTTCTAGTCCAGAGAGAGAGAGATACGGGTTCCCGGGAATTGGTTACACTAAACAATGGCAAGCAGGCTCCAGAGCAACCTTGGCAACCTTGATTTTTCCCCCCTCTCCACAAAATCTTGCTTACGTCATGTGCTCTGAAAACGGAGGGGGTTCCTGGACTGGTATTTGAGCTTGTGTGTGTGTGTGGTGGGGGGTTAGAGAAAAGGAGACAGCGAGGGAGTGGGGAGAGAGAAAGATACAAGGGGTTGGGTATTGGCAGGGTTGACAGAGGAGCATTTATTATTTTTTTACCTCGTAATTCCTGATCACAGGTTTCTCTGCATGAAATGCTCACAATTATTTAGAGTGGTTATCCTTGGACACTGAAGTTTAGGTTTTCATTGCAATGACTAACAGTGCTTCATAGTTTTGCCCTTTACAGTGGGGTCTGCCCTCAGCAGCCAAACACACAAGACCTCCTCTGTAGCTGCCACTGACGTCAGCCGTCACCTAGCAACAGCCTTTTGGTGTAAAAGCGGCAGTTGCTAACACTGTTTTCACTTGAGTGAGAGGGACAAGGAGCAAACGTTTCATCAGAACAGTGAACAGTTCAGTTGCCATCTTGAATTTGACAGACAGGATTATTGGTGCTATTCAGTCACAAATAAGCAATGGTGTAAAGTACTTAAGTAAAAATACTTCAAAGCATTACTAAAGTAGTTTTTTCTGGTATCTGTACTTTAAAGTTTTTTTATTGTAACTTCACTATATTCCTACAGAAAATAATGTACATTTTACTCCATACATTTTCCCTGACACCCAAAAGTACTTGCTACATTTTGAATGCTTAGCAGGACAGGAAAATGATCTAATTCACACACTTATCAAGAGAACACGTGGTCATCCCTAGTGTCTCTGATCTGACAGACTCACCAAACCCAAATAAATAATTTGTAAATGATGTCTGAGTTTTGGAGTGTGCCCCTAGCTATCTGTACATTTTTGAAAGAAGAAAATGGTGGTGTCTGCGTTGCTTAATATAAGGAATTTTAAATTATTTATACTTTTACTTTTGATACTTAAGTATGTATATCAATTACATTTGATACCTAAGTATATTTTGAACCAAATACTTTTACTTAAGTAGTATTTTACTGGGTGACTAACTTTTACTTGAGTAACTTTCTATTAAAAGGTATCTATTCTTTTACTCAAGTATCACATTTGGGCACTTTTTACACCACTGCAAATAAGCTGTAATTGCCAAAACAGCTAAACAGCAATAAGGCTGGTAGAGGTGAGATACCCCCTGGCTATCCGTACATTTATAAATCAAGAAAATGGTTTGCTTAATATAAGGATTTTTTAAATAATTTATACTTTTGTTACTTAAATATATTTTAGCAAATACATTTACTTTCAATACTTAAGAATATTTAAAACCAAATACTTTTAGACTTTTACTCAAGTAGTATTTTATTGGGTGACTCACTTTTACTTGAGTAATTTTCTATTAATGTATCTATACTTTTACTCAAGTATGACAATTGAGTACTTTTTCCACCACTGCAAACAAACTAACCATCCTCGCAGTCCCATTCCGCCAACATTCTCCCCAACCCCATGCGAGCCAACGAACTCAACCGAGATCTTTCACTTACGTCACTAGATCTCTGATCTCACCTAACCACCCCTCCTCCCAACCCCGTTATGGTCTACCCTGCTCTCCCTCCCTCCTATCTTACCCAGCCACTGGGCTAAACAAACGGTCTTCTTCTTTTTTCCTTCACAGGACGCATGCAAGGTTCAACAACCTCCTTGTCGACTTAAAAGCTACCAGGCCACCTTAATTGTTTGAACTGTTGGGAACCTTATGGTGCAATAATCCTTTCCAGATGAGCCATGCAGAAAATCCCTGCTCCTCTTGAAACAAATGAGAGGTGTTGAGTATATGGCTAATACAGTTCCAACAATCTGCCCCTGGGTTGAGCAGAGTAGGCTTTCTCTCCCTGTGATCAGTGGAGGTGTCCACAGTCTCAACACAGGCCCAGAGAGAGAAGCCTCTTAACTCTCAAATATAACCATTAAATACTACTACATCACTGACCGACCACTCGGGAACTTTATGCACCGTTCCATGTGCTTCGACCACATACAGCGCGCACACACACACACGATGAGATAAGAGAATAAATGTCACATCAGGGCTAATTAGAAGAGCAATTAATGCAAACTTTCTCTGCCTCATCTCACTTTTATAATAAACACCACTCTTCAGGTACTTTCAAAATATATACATTCTGTGAAAAAATACAACATATGAAATAAGATCAACTTTATTATCTTTGAAAACAATTTAAAAAAAATATATATTACAAAATATAGGTAAAAAAACATTAATTTTTTCCTAGCGCTGTTTGGAGCACAATTCCGTTCGCTGTTAGCAACAGCCATTGGACTAAACCCTGGTAGACCTATCTTGAAAACTAAAGAGCTGCATGCTAATTGCTGGTGATCATGACGCAAACCGTTTCCAAGGTAACCCAAGTTTTAGAGTACCCGCTCCAGCATTTCCTCATCTGTTTGCACTCACACCAGCAGGCTGACAATGCAGTCGCTGCATCCTGTTTCACTCTGCAGTCAGCCAAACACACAGAGCACCTCGCTCGGCTGGCTCCCTCGCTGCTGCTGTTAACCCTTTCATTCAACAAGTCCTAATGTCTGCTGCCAAGTAGAACATTAACACCAAACCACTGACAGAGAACACTGAATAATAAAAAAAGATAACATTCAATTTAACTAGCAAATAAATAAGTTGCTAGAATACCTGATACCTGTGTATGTTTTATCTACCTAAGATATAATAAGGAGTTGTCTTAATGTGAGCTGAAATACAAGATAATAACTAAATATTAGACTAATACAAATATTTTTGTATTAAAACATGATAATTTTTCAAGTATTATTAATCTAATAGTGAGAAAATAAAATAAAGACAGCAACGATAGCCGGGCTGCACCCTATGTATCTGTAAATGGAAGTAACAACGCCAAGTTTTGGATTTAACTGACAAGTTCACATACTGAGATCTGAAAATTCTGGTTAAGAGTCACACTGAACAGATATGTGTGTGTGTGTAGCGCCCTGACCATGTGTTATGTGCAAAGGCCTGAGTGGTGTCGTGGCCTTAATTTAAGGTGTAATTTGATTACCGCTCATGCGTTAACTTGTGCAAGGAAGGAGGAATGACTCAATTCCTTAGTCCAACATTTCACATCAGTAAAAAAATAAATAAAAACATTTACTTATCCAAAAAAATAGATCATGCTACTGCTACATTGAGAAAACCATGTTACATTGTTATCAAGCAAATGCTAGGCTACAATATTTGTCTTTGTGGATTTCTGTTCACGATATGTCTTAATAGTACTGACAGTGAACGGTTAAAACAGTGTATTTGGGATTATAGAAAATCTAATTAAACACCATAAGCAATATACTGTCACTAGGTCCAGCAGACAGTTGTAGCTTTGACCCTGTCAGTGCTTTCTAGGACTTGTTTTTCAGTCATTCCGTAGTCCCTCGTCTCTGGGCTCACTACAGCTGAGCACAAGAGGAGCTAATGTACTGAGACTACGGAGGAAATAAATGAGTTGAGGAGATAGACAAAATAAGTTGGATGGACCACAGACAACAACAAGTAGGTCTATATATTTTTTCCTCAGTCAAGAATCACAGAATTGCTAGAAATTATCAAAAGAATGACTGAAGATATGGCCTTATTTTAATATTTAATCAAACTACTATGTTCCACATTCCAGAAACATGCACGCAAATTACATTCTCTTAATATATAGAAAAACATTAACTGTCTCAAAATATACAGTATTTAAGATATTACTAATTCACTCAAGCAATTTTACAATCAGTTTAGGCTAAATATTATGACCATCAATAACCAACACTTTCTCTATTCAATTAATGTTCATCTTCATAGAAAATATTTACAAAAAAAACAAAACAGATTCAATGTGAGAAAAAAAAGTAATCACCTTGGTTTCTCAAGAATATTACATGTCAGAAATAAATGATAAAATTGATAATTTATTTGACAACTTTAAACAGTCCTACATACAGCGTTGAATAGTAATCTGCATTCTCTCCCCTTCTCATCACAGCTAGAGGCAGTCACTAAATTCTACAGGGCGATTAGTAAAACCTGCAGTCACACTCGTACGTCACTGGGTAGTGACGTCAATGTTATATCATTCCACATGGCTTTACAGCAAGAGAACGTGACAGCTGAGAGGCGCTCTGCTTTTCCACCGCCTTGCTCTACCTCCCTCCCTCCCACTCTTTCCCTTCCCCTCTCTCTCTATGCAGCCTGCTGCACTGTCCTTATGTGTATAGTTAAGAGTTAGTTAAGAGCATTATTTACGCTCTCAAAAACACCACACAAACAGGGGTCCATCTATGGTTCACCCTCGCCTGACCAGGTTTAAACCACCCTTCCCTCTCTCCATATGGCAAAGGAACATCGCAATATCCTGTTCTTACAGGATATTTTTGAATGTTACATTGAAAAGCCATATTTCATACGACATAGTCATACTTAATCACACAATGTTCCACTCATACTATGCTCTTTTAAATAATTGTGGTTAATTAGATTAATATGCAAACAGTTTTGACATCTGGCCCTGAATTGCAGAGCGGACCTGGTCAACACATGACTTGCACTCAAAGTAGGATGTGGAAAACAGAAAGATAATGTTGACAGCATAATTACGGGTCTGTCCATCAGTGCTATAAATGGTTCTGTAATGTCACAAAGCGGAACATCATAAGTTGACAGTTTTTGTGACTGAAGTTATATTGCAGGAGATTGTAGAGATCATATTTGGAATATCTTACTATAAAAGACACAACAAATCCATAGTGCAGGGATGGGGCTCATCAACTAGATTCAGCCTCGAGCAAAAGGTCAGGGGGGGCGGAACATAATTTCACATCATTGGTAAACTGCAAATTGACTGCAAGAAGCCCAAACAGATATACAGTAATATCTGACTAAAACATAATAATTTCAAACCTTGCTTGCAGATATACAGTACCAGTCAAAAGTTTGGACACACCTACTCATTCAAGAGTTTCTTTATTTTTTATATTTCTACATTGTAGAATAATAGTGAAGACATCAGAACTATGAAATAACACATTTGGAATCATGTAGTAACCAAAAAAAAGTGTTAAAAATATATATTTTATATTTGAGAGTCTTCAAAGTAGCCACCATTTGCATTGAAGACAGCTTTGCATTCTCTCAACCAGCTTCATGAGGTAGTCATCTGGAATGCTTTTACAACTATCTTGAAGGAGTTCCCACATGTGCTGAGCACTTGTTGGCAGATTTTCCTTCACTCTGCGGTCCAACTCATCCCAAACCATCTCAATTGGGTTGAGGTCAGGTGATTGTGGAGGCCAGGTCATCTGATGCAGCACATCACTCTCCTTCTTGGCCAAATAGATGTGTTTTGAGTCATTGTCCTGTTGAAAAACAAATGATAGTCCGGCTAAGCACAAAACAGATGGGATATCGCTGCAGAATGCTGTGGTAGCCATGCTGGTTAAGTGTGCCCTGAATTCTAAATAAATCACAGACAGTGTCACCAACAAAACACCCCCACACCATCACACCTCCTCCTCCATGCATCATGGTGGGAACCACACATGCGGAGATCATCTGTTCACCTACTATGCGTCTCACAAAGACAAGGCATTTGGAACCAAAAATCGCAAATTTGGACCCATTAGACCAAAAGGACAGATTTCCATCAGTGTTTCTTGGCCCAAGCAAGTCTTCTTACTGGTGTCCTTTAGTAGTGGTTTCTTTGCAGCAATCCGACCATGAAGGCCTGATTCTTGCAGTCTCCTCTGAAAAGTTGATATTAAGACGTGTCTGTTACTTGAACTCCATGAGGTGCAATCTGAGGTCCAGTTAATTGCCGATTTATGAGACTAGTATCTATAATGAATTTATCCTCTGCAGCAGAGGTAACTCTGGGTCTTCCTTTCCTGTGGCGGTCCTCATACGAGCCAGTTTAATCATAGCGCTTGATTATTTTTGTAACTGCACTTGAAAACTTTCAAAGTTCTTGAAATTATCCAGATTGCCTGGCCTTCATGTCTTAAAGTAATGGTGGACTGCCGTTTCTCTTTGCTTATTTGAGCTGTTCTTGCCATAATATTGACTTGGTCTTTCTTCTGTATACCAACCCTATCTTGTCACAACACAACTGATTGGCTCAAACGGATTAAGAACGAACGAAATTCCACCAATTAACAGCTAACAAGGCACACCTGTTAATTGAAATGCATTCCAGGTGACTACCTCATGAAGCTGGTTGAGAGAATGCCAAGAGTGTGCAAAGCTCTCGAGGGGTGCAGCTCAGTGCTAGAGGTGTCACTACAGACCCTGGTTTGATTTCAGGCTGAATCACAACCGGCCGTGATTGGGAGTCCCCATAGGGTGGCACACAATTGGCCCAGCATCGCCCGGGTTTGGCCGGGCTAGGCGGTCATTGTAAATAAGAATTTGTTCTTAACTGACTTGCCTAGTTAAATAAAGACTAAATCAATTGTTTTATATAAAAGGCACAGGGTGGCTACTTTGAAGAATCTCAAATATAACATATTTTTTTAGATTTGTTTAACACTTTTTCGGTTACAACATGATTCCATATGTGTTATTTGATAGTTTTGATGTCTTCACTATTATCTCTATTGTGTGGGAATACTTTTCCAAATAAAAAATTGCTGGTGTTTTTACAGTGTTTTATGTCCAACCATTAAAAAAGATGAGGAACCTTGCCATAGAGCATGATTTAGGTGAGATATTATTTTTATTAAATTGTGCCTGTCATTTCTTTAAATGCAGTTTACTTCTATTCTTAAAATGTGGCTGGCAGACATTGTGGGACAGAGGCAGAGAGAAAGCAGACTCAAAGGGCCTGACAGAGAGAGGGGTGTCAAGAGTAAGACAGCATGCAGAATAAAGAGTAGTGCTTTATAAGAGGGTCTTATGAGAGAGACACTGTGGGTCACATCCAGGCAAGGGGCCTGGGCTTCCTCAGTCAGGGGCCAGCGTTAACACTCCACCCCTCATTCCTCCATCTTTTATTATGGACCATATGAGGGTGAAGAAAAAGAGTGCGACAGCATTGCAATACATCTGGGGGTTACACACTTATACCAATGACTGACCTTTTAATAATGAGACAATTTATCAATTATTAAGGTCAAGATTATTTTTTAAAGTGTATTTCTACAAGTCTATCTTTGAAAAATTGATAGCTAGCAGATAGTGGAAAGGAGGATGATCGGTTCAGATATTAATATGAGTACTAAATTCTTCAATACCAACTAAGACTTTTTAATATCAGGTCGGCCCAGAATGTCTATATTAGCACATCCCTACTATAGCTAGACTGTTTGGGGGTCGTTTTCAGAATTTTAATTGGTGAGGAAAAGACTTCCCGTGGATCTCTGATATAAATTATTTTGGAAAAGGAACACACTGAGGACATTTGTGGGAAATCCTTTTTGCCTATCCCTAACCATACTTGGGGGCGAATTTATTCACTTTGTTCCGCTGAAGATTCATTTTTAATCATATGAACACCTTCGCTGAAACAAAAACAGAAATCCCTCCCATCCTGCTCCATAAATGATGAATCAGTAGTCTGGCCATCCCTTCATTAATACATTATGTTCACAGTGAGATCTCTAAAATGGCAGCAGCAGCATCCGTGTTGCGTAGGGCTTTCCCTCCCAGACCGCCTGACACATTGAAGGGTCTCACCAACAACAGACAGATGTGTTCACCCCACACAGAGGTCGTCAGCATACAGCTGCACTGCAGGACATACTGACCGGCAGGTCACATGAACACAGGGCCACGGCTTATTGTTTTGAAAACTTGGTGATCCATTAGTTTTCTAGTAAACACAAACGGCTATTTTGACACTTTCAGAGCCATGTAAATCAGACTATGGAAAGCAGCATAGGAATTAGAGGTTGACCGATTAAATCGGCATGGCCGAATAATTAGGGCCGATTTCAAGTTAACAAATCGGTAATCGTCATTTTTGGACGACGATTATGGCCGATTACATTGCACTCCACGAGGAGACTGCGTGGCAGGCTGACCACCTGTTACACAAGTGCAGCAAGGAGCCAAGGTAAGCTGCTAGCTAGCATTAAACTTACCTTGTAAAAAACAATCAATCTTAACATAATCACTAGTTAACTACACATGGTTGATGATATTACTAGTTTAACTAGCTTGTCCTGCATTGCCTGTTAAATTATCATCAGATCACAGCCTACTTCGCCAAACAGCTGATGATTTAACAAGCGCATTCGTGAAAAAAGCACAATCGTTGCACCAATGAACCTAACCACCAACATCAATGCCTTTCTTAAAATCAATACATAAGTATATATATTTAAACCTGCATATTTAGTTAAAAGAAATTCATGTTAGCAGGCAATATTAACTGGGTAAATTGTGTCACTCCTCTTGCGTTCTGTGCAAGCAGAGTCAGGGTATATGCAGCAGTTTGGGCCGCCTGGCTCGTTGCGAACTGTGTGAAGACCATTTCTTCCTAGCAAAGACCGTAAATAATTTAACAGAATTTTACATAATTATGACATAACATTGAAGGTTGTGCAATGTAACAGCAATATTTAGACTTAGGGTTGCCACCTGTTCGATAAAATACGTAACGGTTTCGTATTTCACAGAAAGAATAAAGGTTTTGTTTTCAAAATGATAGTTTCCAGATTTTACCATATTAATGACCGTAGGCTCGTATTTGTGTGTTTATTATGATGTTATAATTATGATTTGATATTTGATAGAGCAGTCGGACTGAGCGGTGGTAGGCAGCAGCAGGCTTGTAAGCATTCATTCAACCAGCACTTTCCTGCATTTGCCAGCAGCTCTTCGCAATTCTTGAAGCACAGCGCTGTTTATGACTTCAAGCCTATAAACTCCCGAGATTAGGCTGGCAATACTAGTGCCTATAAGAACATCCAGTCGTCAAAGGTATATGAAATACAAATGGTATAGAGAGAAATAGTCCTATAATAACTACAACCTAAAACTTCTTAAAAGGAACCACCAGCTTTCATATGTTCTGAGCAAGGAACTTAAATGTCAGCTTTTTTACATGGCACATACTTCCTTCTCCAACACTGTTTTTGCATTATTTAAAACGAATTGAACATGTTTCATTATTTATTTGTGACTAAATAGATTTTATTAATGCATTTTATTAAGTTAAAATAAAAAAGTGTTCATTCAGTATTGTTGTAATTGGCATTATTACAAATATATATATATAAAGTAATATATATTTAAATATATATATATATATTTTGTATTTATTCATTTTTAGAAATCGGCCAATTAATCAGTATCAGATTTTTTGGTCCTCCAAGTCGGTATTGGCGTTGAAAAATCATATTCGGTCGACCTCTAATAGGAATCCTGCTCCATTCATTGACAGGTTTTTGTAACTTGTTCTAAACCTTGCTGTGTTAATGTCAGTCAGAAAAAAAATTCAACAACTGCTTAACTGAAAAGTTTCTGTTTGAGATAAAGACCAGATTTTCTACATAAAATAGTAAAGTACATGAGAATATATATACATTGTTTCCAAAGCTAAAGTACATGATGAGAATAATAACACACAGAAATACTATAATGTTATAATTAAGTCTATGATTTGATATTTGATAGAGCAGTCTGACTGAGCGGTGGTAGGCAGCAGCAGGCTTGTAAGCATTCATTCAACCAGCACTTTCCTGCATTTTGCCAGCAGCTCTTCCCTGTGCTTCAAGCATTGAGCTGTTTATGACTTCAAGCCTATCAACTCCTGAGATTAGGCTGGTGTAACCGATATGAAATGGCTAGCTAGTTAGCGGGGTGCGTGCTAATAGCGTTTCAAACGTCACTCGCTCTGAGACTTGGAGTAGTTGTTCCCCTTGCTCTGCAAGGGCCGCAGATTTTGAGGAGCGATGGGTAACGATGCTTCGAGGGTGGCTGTTGTCGATGTGTTTCTGGTTCGAGCCCAGGTAGGGGCGAGGAGAGGGATGGAAGCTATACTGTTACACTGGCAATACTATAAGAACCTCCAATAGTCAAAGGTATACGAAATACAAATGGTATAGAGAGAAATAGTCCTATATATACTATATTAACTACAACCTAAAACCTCTTACCTTGGAATATTGAAGTCTCATGTTAAAAGGAACCACCAGCTTTCATATGTTCTCATGTTCTGAGCAAGGAACTTAAATGTTAGCTTTTTTACATGGCACATATTGCACTTTTACTTTCTTCTCCAACACTTTATTTTTGCATTATTTAAACCAAATTGAACATGTTTGATTATTTGAGGCTAAATGTATTTTTATTGATGTATTATATTAAGTTAAAATAAGTGTTCATTCAGTATTGTTGTAATTGTCATTATTACAAATAAATAAAAATTGTCCGATTAATCGGTATCGGCTTTTTTTGGTCCTCCAATAATCGGTATCGGCGTTGAAAAATCATAATCGGTCGACCTCTACTTTAAACATCTAAGAATCCATTTGGAGAGACGATAGGACTGAATGAGCAGTAGGGAGGTGATTGAGGGCGTTGTTGGAGCCCATGCCGCCATGTCCTTTTCAGAGAGCAAAAGCAGTCATGCGCTGAGAAGCCAAACACCTGCGATAACAGGCCCTCAGCAAGCGTCAACGCCCGCCCACCACACCGACCCACTTGCCTCCAGCTGCACAATGCCAAACCCACAGACAAACTTCCTTATGAGTTCAAGATAAACCGATAAAACCACAACTGCCCATAGACTCACACCAGGAGAGACAGAACATACAGCTCAGTTACTTTGTGTGTGTGTGTGTGTGTAAGACACAAGTTCTTTAAGTCACTCATTAACCTTGGATCACTTTCTCTTTAAATACTTTATATTTGTCCTCATAATTAGCCTACCAATATACCAAAGTGTAGTGATGTGTCACAGGATGTCAGCACACTACACAGGATGTCCAACCTGCCCCTTTGCAGGAATGACACACGTCAAACAATAGACAAAATAAATCTGATTTTGTCATGATAGTCCAAACACCACCCAAAGAATGAAAAACGGTCTGGTACCAAATCATGGATTTCTTTTTCCCAAAAGACATGCAACGACTTTGATTTATGCATAGACAAAGTGACTGTTTTTCATTTGTCTGAACTCTTTAGGAAGTGTGGGGCCAACATGTCTGTTCCATGAAAACATTGCTACAAATGTAGGACTGTTTTATTCTGTGAGAAATGTGACCTATACAGGTAAAAGCACTGTATGGTCTTTCTACCGTTCTCATGTGTGCAGTATTTTACCATTATTCTATCACTGAAAAAAAGAACATGATAACAACAGTGTAATACCGCAGGAATAATACTAGCCTATATAATACTGCCTAATCATGTAGGCTGTCCATCTTACTACAGAAATCAAGCCTTTAATACAATTACAAGTTCAAAACCTGACTCACTGTGTGAACTCAATTGTTTAATTGTTCTATTGATAATATGGAATACTGGCATATTATACTATAGGAATATTGGCACGTTATACTATAGGAATACTGGCACGTTATACCATAGGAGCACAGGACCATGCGTTGAAAATACGTTTGTCAATCTCCTGTTTTCTGTAAACAAAATTGCATTTCAGGTAGAGGAGGTTCCATCACTGGGGACAGGAATGTACACCTGTTTTACTGTAGGCCCTTGTTCACAGTTTCAGGTTAGGTTTTGCTTTCTTTTGAGTTTGTGCAACGCAAACTAATAATTCAATGTCAAACAGACGATGCACAAGATGTCAAACAGATTTCAAGCAGCACTAGACGCACCTTCTGGTCCATGCCACTGTAGTTGGGTTTAAAGACGTAGTAGGCTGCGCTGATGACGAGCACATAGCCATTACACTGTGGGAAGGAAGGCTGTGACTCACAGGCAGGGGCCAGGGAGAGGGCCTGTTAGCTGGGCTCATCAGGTGGAGAAGCCACGAGGCCAGACATGACGTGAGACTGCACAACAATGAGATATTCCCACAAAACTGCAATGACCAATTATCACTATAGTTGGCTAGTCCATCAGTTTAGGAACCACAACGGGGTCTGTTGGCTACCAACTGGCTAAAACACTTCAAAAGTGCAAGCGTAATGTATGAAAACTACGTTTCCAAAGAGAATCAGGAAGTGCAGGAGAGGCTGAGGTGTTGTACTAGCTAGGTCATAAGATCACAGGACAGAGTGTGGCGCCTTTATCTCAACCAAGTAAGACGCTCATAAGCTTAATGTTGCTCTCCATTCACAACACGTTCACAGCCATTTGCTAGTCAGCAAAGAATACAGATTCAATGTTTTCATTTCACCTTTAGTTAACCAGGTAGCCAAGTTGAGAACAAGTTCAATGTACCTTCCTCAGTAACATCCCCTGAAAGTATGACAATTGTACTATCTATATGAGGGAGGGTACTATTACAAGATAATGAGCAACAGTGTCTGTCCGACATACAACGCAAGCAAAGATGCCCAAAGTTATTTTTTAAATAGTTTGGAATAGGCCCACTGCTGATGGCAATGTCGTGTGCAAAGCACTTTTACACTGTTTACCTGAACTCTTCATAAACGATCCCTACCTTCCCACAGACATCGTAAAAAGAAGGCTACTGCCACTGCGTGTATTATGTTCTAGGCCTATTTGTGCTCTGCGAGGATTGTTTTGCGGACAGATGTCACCCTTAAAGTCAAACTGCAATAAATTTCAAAGAATGTCAAGTAATCTTGAAAACAACACAATAAATAAGATAACACACTGATGATTATGTAGTGATTTGATCTGATTTGAAATGTAAGACGTTTGTCCAACTGTGTGTCCAACACTTAAGAGCCAAACTAGTCGACATCCTGGACTTCTTTTGCCTGGCTGTTTTGGCTGTACTATTCATTGCTTTTTAGCATGAACTATCAAGCTGAAATCCAAACTTCAGTATCTTTATGAAAAACATGACTGATGTGCCAATGTAAACCAAACTTTAAAAATGTAAGGTATCAGAGTCCAAAATAAGAAATACTGTATCAGTGCTTATGGCCTATCACTGATCATTCATCACTGGGACACTAAGTCTTACGCTCAGAACGTCTAACCTAATACCAGAGGTTTCAGAATGACATTTTACAAAGTGAGGTGATAGACATGCAAATGAGATGTAAAACTTTCTCTTCTCTGCATTATGGTCCTCCTTAGTCATGCCTTTGTTGACCTATACAATTCATAATGAAGTAGACCTATATCATAGGTATTTGAACTGTATTAGTAGGTGTACAAAGGAGTGTCAAGCACAGTATGAAGGCTTACATACAAAAATAGTATGGTGTAACTTTGTGTTCCACATTTAAAAAACAGCAGAGCGAAATGTAGCAGCAGGGCTCTACAGTGCGACCATTTTACTTTTAAATAAAATATTTTGCTGTGCTACCATGAATTTTAATTTAGGAGCATCTGTGCACCCCCTCCCCCCCAAAAAAATAAATAAATAATAATCACCCAGATGATAATTGTTGCAATGACTACTTCACTATACCGCAGCCCGTGGAGAATACACTGAGCACAGATTCATGACCGTCATGCTTGCACAATTAATAAAGAACCTGGCTTGTTACCTCAAATATTTTTAATTGTACTCCTAAATTTCTGTGTGCTCCTACATTTTTCAACTTAGACACACACATGCTCCTTGTAAAAAAAAAAAAAAGTCAGAGTCCTGAGAAGAATGTGATAGTGCTCCATAATAAGGCCTACATACAGTTGAAGTCGGAAGTTTACATACACTTAGGTTGGAGTCATTAAAACTAGTTTTTCAACCACTCCACAAATGCCTTTTTAACAAACTATAGTTTTGGCAAGTCGGTTAGTTTTTTTAGTTCATTTTATTTTTACAGGGACAGTGCACATTAATCAACGTTTCAGTAAAAGTGCCGGTTTTAGCCAGCCGGCTAATTTTCAACCGCAGTCCCTGGGCAGGTTATTAAAAACAATTACAATATAGACTATAGCACCATAGAACAAGCAAGACATAGCAACATAGGACAAGCAAGACATAGCATACAGACAGAGCAACATAGAACAAAAAGCAGCAAGACAAAATTCATAAAAGCAACAAAGTGTTTCCACACCTCACAAGCTAGACAACAGACAACATGGAAAGCGGCAACACACAGCTAGGGACCATGTTCACAAATCTGATTGACCTTCAGCCAGGTCTTCAAGCATTTTGTGAAAGTGTGATATGTGGTGCAGTTATGTGTGTCTGATGGCAGTGTATTCCAGACATGGGAAGCTCTCACAGAGAATGCAGATTTACTAAAGGTGCTTTTCCTTAGGGAACTATACAGTCACCTCTCATGGCAGACCTTGTGGATCTGCTGCCATATGTCTGGGTTTTCTGTTTAACAAAAATATTGAGTGGAGGGGGAGCCAGGCCATTAAGGATCTTGAATACAAGACATGCGTCGGTGTATTGCACAATATTTTCCCAACTCAAGAGCTCATGCTTTCTAAGGATGTGACAATGATGATGGCTATTGGGCTTCCTATCAAGCACTTTGAGAGCCTGTTTGTAGACAGACTGAATAGGTTTTAATGTTGTACAGCAAGCTTGGGCCCAACTAGTCAAGCAGTATGTTAAGTGGGGGAGTATCATAGATTTGAAGTACAGTTTTGCTACCTCTGTAGTCAAACAATTTCGTATAAATCGGAAATTAGCTAGATTGAATTTAGTTATTTGAATTACCTTTTTCACATGCTTTTTAAAAGAGAGGTTGGAATCAAGTATGATGCCAAGGTACTTAAAATCGGATACCACCTGGAGCTTCTCCCCTGACACATAGACATCTGGCTCAGTAGCATCTGTTGCCCTCTTTGTGAAGAACATGCAAACAGTTTTTTTCACATTGAGATGCAAACACGAGTCACTGAGCCACTTTGTAACCTGGACCATTACAGTAGTGAGTTCTTGTGCAGCTTGTTGTTTGCTCTTTGCATGCACATATATCACTGTATCATCTGCATACATTTGAACTTCAGAACTTTGAACTTTATGACGTCTACTTTGTGCTTGACACAAGTAATATTTCCATCAATTGTTTACAGACAAGACTATTTCACTTATAATTCACTGTATCACAATTCCAGTGGGTCAGAAGTTTACATACACTAAGTTGACTGTGCCTTTAAACAGCTTGGAAATTCCAGAACTTGATGTCATGGCTTTAGAAGCTTCTGATAGGCTAATTGACATCATTTGAGTCAATTGGAGGTTTACCTGTGGCTGTATTTCAAGGCCTACCTTCAAACTCACTGCCTCTTTGCTTGATATCATGGGAAAATCAAAAGAAATCAGCAAAGACCTCAGAAAAAGAATTGTAGACCTCCACAAGTCTGGTTCATCCTTGGGAGCAATTTCCAAACGCCTGAAGGTACCACGTTCATCTGTACAAACAATAGTACGCAAGTATAAACACCATAGGACCACGCAGCCGTCATACCGCTCAGGAAGGAGACGCGTTCGGTCTCCTCGATATGAACGTTCTTTGGTGCGAAAAGTGCAAATCAATCCCAGAACAGCAAAGGACCTTGTGAAGATGCTGGAGGAAACAGGTACAAAAGTATCTATATCCACAGTATAACTCGTTCTATATCGACATAACCTGAAAGCCCGCTCAGCAAGGAAGAAGCCACTGCTCCAAAACCACCATAAAAAAGCCAGACTACGGTTTGCAACTGCACAAAGATTTGACTTTTTGGAGAAATGTTCTCTGGTCTGATGAAACAAAAACAGAACGGTTTGGCCATATTGACCATCCTTATGTTTGGAGGAAAAAGGGGGAGGCTTGCAAGCCGAAGAACAGCATCCCAACCGTGAAGTACGGGGGTGGCAGCATCATGTTGTGGGGTGCTTTGCTGCAGGAGGGACTGGTGCACTTCACAAAATAGATGACATCATGAGAAAGGAAAATTACGTGGATATATTGAAGCAACATATCAAGACATCAGTCAGGAAGTTAAAGCTTGGTCGCAAATGGGTCTTCCAAATGGACAATGACCCCAAGCATACTTCCAAAGTTGTGGCAAAATGGCTTAAGGTCAACAAAGTCAAGCTATTGGAGTGGCCATCACAACACCCTGACCTCAATCACATAAAACATGTTATGGGCAGAACTGAAAAAGCATGTGCGAGCAAGGAGGCCTACAAACCTGACGCAGTTACACCAGCTCTGACAGGAGGAATGGGCCAAAATGCACCCAACTTTTTGTGGGAAGCTTGTGGAAGGCTACCTGAAACGTTTGACCCAAGTTAAACAATTTAAAGGCAACGCTACCAAATACTAATTGAGTGTATGTAAACTTCTGACCCACTGGGAATGTGATGAAAGCAATAAAAGCTGAACTAAATCATTCTCTACTATTATTCTGACATTTCACATTCTTAAAATAAAGTGGTGATCCTAACTGACCTAAGACAGGGAATTTTTACTAGGATTAAATGTCAAGAATTGTGAAAAACTGAGTTTAAATGTAGTTGGCTAAGGTGTATGTAAACTTCCGACTTTAACTGTAGTTATCATGTGAGAGTTCCAGCAAGAGACTGGCCTATTAAAACAGAGTTGTCTTTCAAAGACTAAATTATTTTGATTTCAGCTGCACCTGGTCTCATATCAAAAGGTGTTGGTGTTGATACGTGTCTGGCAGCTAACACTGAACATTTGTTGTGTGGAAACTAGAAACATTTAACAAACAAGGACTAAATGCATCACTGTCTGGCAACAAATGGATCTAATGCAGAACAGGACACACAGCATACCATCATGTCAATACCAACAGAGCTTCTGGACAAAAGCAAGGATTGTGTCTAAACTTTGTATGCAAACCCAAATGTGGTTGACCACTGATCGTATATGGTGATGTTGTTCATTTGTGGAAAATATTATATAAATTGTGTATTTTTCCACATTGTGTCTTGCAACATTGACAATCTCTTTTAAGGTAAAAATCATATTTTTTTTCCCAAGTTGACATGAGTTAGTCTTTTCCACATTCCACACAGCATGTCATAAGCATCATGTGCTGACCCCCAAAAATATAAATGATTTTACTATACGTTTTCTGATGAATCAATGACCAACAAATCATGTAATGTCATGATACATGAGGTGCCATTTAATGTGTGACCAAACAAGTCCAGTAATCTATGCATGTGTGGATGACAAGTATGATCTATGGTTAGTATTACGTTTGAGTTCGTCCTTTCAGTTCCCAATTAAATGTGTCTGCTAAAACCATATTTGAGCTAGGCTTAATTACTATTAGTCTACACTACATCATGACAAAGTGTCACATTCAGGACTTGACTGTGGACACTGAACCTGACGTGCACATCACACTCTTAACGTCCTTGCCTGCGATATTAAAATATGGTCCTTCAGCTAGGACAGTAGCCAGTTTTGGGTGATGCTGGCACTCTTGTCCTCTCTTGTTAAGTCAATACAGTTGGACAACAGGCAGTGACATCTTTATTTCACTGATCAATACTGGTCTACACCAATGCCCCTCACTGCCTGACAACATTAACGCTAGACCAGACCTGTATGGTAGTATCCAGACTTGAGTCTGCAATCTATTCCTGACAACATCCACTGCAGGACAATGAGTCAAATGAACAAAGAACAAATTCAATGTTGTGTTGTATGAGTGAAGTGTGCTATTACAACACCGTAATAAAACATCCTTTATGCAGCTTATGTGTCTTATCTTTTCATAATAATCTCCATCTTTAAGGTCGTCCAGTTTACAACAAAGGCTATTGCTGAAACAATATTTGGCAGGTCACTTTTATAAAACGTCACAGGTTCAGACTGAATCAGAGAGGCAAAACTACATTCGGATAAATCAAACTGATAATGAACAATATGATAGGCTAATCTAATATGGTCAGAGAGGGCAGAGCACATACTAAAATGTCAGCTGAACATATTGCCCTCGTTGGATTTGAAAACTCTTACTGTTAATGTGTGACATTACGCCTAAATATTTCACAAATAAACTAGAATCAGCTACCATCACTGATAATAAAATGAAGGCAGACTGCAATCCATAAAGTTTCTACACACAAATAGCCTGTTATTATAAATCTTTAAAAGGAATTACATTCCTTTAGGGTTTTAAAATATGGAACATAATTTGATGTTGACGCCTGAGGTCTATTTACTGTCAGAGTGAAGGGCACTGTCCTTCCAAAAACAGCTTCTTTCTGATACACAATTGGTTCTTGAGCTTAGATATTGAAAATGTAAGCAAGCTAGCAATATTTCACATCCCTGAATGTTATGATTGGGCATGCATAAGAAAGTAATATGTTGTCAAGTCATCAAGTTTTCATAAAATCAAGGGGCATTTAAAAAAAAAAAATTGTCACCTATAACATTTTACAGACAGAACCTTTAAAAAGGGCTTGCCTTGCTCAGCTGGGTCAGTGATATTGTTTGTTTCCAATCTACTGTAAGTGTGAACAGGATGTTTGACTATTGGGGGGTCTTGGATGAATATCTTCCATCTTGAACAATTGGGGACTGAATATCCTCCGTGGTCACAATACATTGCCTGGAATACAGTGAGTGTTGAAGCCAAATAAATACACTTGATGTTACTCCCACTTTCCATTGCAGTGGCCTCACACCATATCCTAACTACAGTGAAATAATAACCTCATAGAGAACTTCAGAGATTAGTGAACATGTAGCACTAACCACTTGTTTTCTAAGCCAATATGAAAATTACACTTATGGAGTGAATTACTAAATAATGATCATTGCATTGATTACTCTACCATAAGTGATCACGCTTTAACTTGGACTTAACTTGTTTGACAGGTTTTCCTGTCATCAACACAACACTCAACAAACAAGAATAGAATGTCTGAATAAAAGTCACTTAAGTAAATTAACTTTCTGGTGCATGTGGCTGCATGTTTTAGTCATATGGGTTTAATTATTGCAGGACAATCAGAATAGTTTATTTCAAGAGACGATTATTTGGTGTGAGTAGAGGTGAATGACCTGGATGGTGAATAGTTCAGCAGTGTAGGGGTGATTGTATGTCTGGACTACTGTAGGCCTATGCATTCTGGATATGGGGTTTAATTGCCTCCTTGCTGGAGACCACAGGTTCAAGGTTGTGTACTCTTGCGCACGTGTGCTCACTCTGAGCAGTCAGTGATACTTTTTGCACAAATTAATGAAGGCAATGATGAACTTTATGCCAGCCCATGACCTACCTGTTCTCTGGATATGCACGGTAATGAAGGTCTGCGAGGCATTTTACAGCTGCCATAATAGCTGGTCGACGTTTCCCCCAAAGAAACACAACTGGATCTTCTCCTGGGTCTGATCACAGGGACTTTCTCCTCGTTGCTGGAGATCCTATTCGGCGTTTCCCTCGACGGGTAATAATGGTCAAAACAGAGGGACAAGAGCGAGCCTGAGACACCCGCCAAACACGCAAACACGGGTCTCAGGAGTGCAGGCAGACAGCTCAGACTGGTGAAAGACACCAACCACACAACACTGGCAAACACCAGGATCAGAACACTGTGTTTGAGTTTCAAAGTGGGGATCAGTGTTAGGAGACCCACACAGCCCAACACGAATAACAACCTGCCAAACATTTGCATCTGGTGTTGGTCCTCTCCCCACTGCAAAAACCGCAAAACTAAAAAATCCCCTAAGTAACATGATGCTGGCAGTGACACAAGCCAACATGTATTACTTTCCCTCTTTTTCCTCCTTAAATAAAAGGTCAAAAAGAAGAATGCACAGCCTATGCTAAAGAGAGGGCTGATGGACTGAGAGAAGCCCGACAGAAAAGTCCGCAAATCCCAAAAGCTGAAGTCACTTTGTAAGCTCCTGGAAATAAGCAACGAAACTGCAAAAATTGCGAATGCACCCAGGTATAGGCCAGAAATTCGAAATATTTTTGAATTCAGAATGTCCTCATTGCAAAACCTACAGACGTTAAACAAAAATCCCCTTTGATGGTCTTGTTTTAAAGGGGTGACGCAGCTCTTCACATAGCCGTTCCTGAAGCTCTCTGTGCTGTTTGCATTGGCAACCCCATCGTGGTGCCTGATTTTACTGTGCAAAACCTCTCCTTCCTCGCGAACAGCCATGTTTTCAACTGTAGCTCCTTGGATTCCTTCAAAAGTTTCCTTCTCCCAATATTCTCGACGTATTAAGACTCAACTACATGACGGCAAACGCACTCCATGGTCACTCAAACGTGCTCAAGCATTTTGACTAAAAGAAAGAGAAGGTGAAATGTTGTTGTTTTTAGATAAAAGGGACTCCGTGTCGCCGCCTAGATGTGACAATCCGCTACAAAAACTACAGATCTACACAGGCACGCGCTCTGCAGCACTGGAACAAACCGTGCACTCTCATGGTCGGTCAGAAAACGGAAGAAGAGTGCTGCTATATAAAATCTAAGGCTGGCGGAGTTAATCAGCTCGAGTTAACTTTTTGTAATTTTAGTGCACGCGTTTTTTAAATCACAATTAATTGCATTGTCTGAACGCGTTCAAAATACACTGAAAACCTAAAAAAAAAAAAGATAATATGTACAGCTTAAAACAACCACACAACGTCAACATGTTGACAGTGAGGTTAAAGAAAGTGTGCATTTATCAATTTACCTGAGTTTGCTTGCGTTACTTTGGACAAAATCCAAACGTCAAATGATCTTGCCTTCAAACAGATATGAAACTTGATCTGTTTCTTTATGATTGATAAAGTACATTTTGGCCAACAATAAGGCCCATTATTTGAAGGTTTAGCCATTATTATTAGTGGTAGTAGAAGTAGTAGTAATAATAGTAGTAGTTATTTTCTAGTGTAATTACACAGCCAGGCTATTGTACCCCTATCTAGGCCTAATTACTCTGGCAGGCCTGTGATATTGAAAGATTTCCA
Organism: Oncorhynchus nerka; assembly: GCF_034236695.1. Taxonomy (NCBI): domain Eukaryota; kingdom Metazoa; phylum Chordata; class Actinopteri; order Salmoniformes; family Salmonidae; genus Oncorhynchus; species Oncorhynchus nerka. Next base: position 79,098,212 of record NC_088423.1, read on the forward strand.
AATATGTTAAACTAACGAAATTTACCACTTCATTTTTGAAAAAATGCTTAATCTTAGAATACCTATTTTGTATGTGTTCTAATGGGACTTTGTAAATGAAAGCAATGTTCCTCCAAGGAATCGCATATTTTGAGCACTACATATATCAGAGAAGATGGAACTCTATTTGGATATATCATAGAAAGCAAGTGATATTTATGTAAGAATAAGGAACGCACCTTCAAAATCGATATTTTCAGGGGGAAATAGTTATTTCGACGAGATTGTAGATTATGTTTAACATTAGGTGTATTGAGTAATTGCACGTTTTTACTTTGTGTGTTGTGGGGGTTAATGATTTCTTCAGCAGTGTCTGGTGAATAATTTCACATCACATCTGGCAGAGAGAAAAATACAGAACGCGGTTCCCCCTCTCTATGATCTACTTGTTTCCCTTTGCGCAGACATCAATAGGAAAAGTAATCAAGCACTCATTGGTTATCTGAGGCTCTTGTTGGTGGAAAGCTCTATCATCATGGTAAGCTTGGAATAAATAATATAATATGTACGATATATAAAAAATGAATGCAAACATATTAAGTAAATGCACCAGAAATCTCTGTTATCTGTAGTTGGATGGAAAGGCTACCTAGCTAACTAGTTAGCTATCCAGCAATGAGTAAGCATTTAGTTAAGTTTACTAGCCACGCTACTGTACCGGTAAAAAAAGGGTAATGAAATAGAAAGCTAGCTAAGACAACAACAAATGCTATGGCTGCATCCCTAATCTGTGACTATCCCATATTTTGGGTAGAATATGATAGGAGTAACTAACTTCTTGCTTAATGTTATTGGACATAGCTACAATTTGAATCAATGGTAGTAGCTAGCTAGCTAATGTTATCTATTCAGCTAACGTTAGCGAGCTTAGCTACTTCTTCACAACTTGAAGTCAAGCTTCACTGTGTGAAGACCAACCTGTGTTGCTAGCTAGTTAAATCAGCGCTGTTTTAGCTGAGTCATTGCCTTGTTAAAGACACTTAAGAAGTAACTGTTACCATTCAAAAGTGGGCTTTGGGCAGCCAACATAAATATAAACAATGTAGCAATAATGGATTCCATGATAACATTTTCACATGCAAATGGAACTTGATTTCTATTATGGAATCAATTATGACATATTGTACTATGACGACAGCAACATGTAGGTTTCTAGATTGTGGACTAATCTTTGTATTTTTCTTAGTTCCGCAACCAGTATGACAATGATGTCACCGTTTGGAGTCCACAGGTAAGTCTGCAAATATAGGTAACATAACAGTTAGCAATTTCAGCTGCAATATTTGTGACTCATAACAGGTCACTGTTTTGTGTTTCAGGGGCGTATTCATCAGATTGAATATGCTATGGAAGCAGTGAAACAAGGATCTGCCACAGTGGGTCTGAAATCTCGCAGTCATGCTGTGCTTGTGGCTCTGAAGGTACAATTTACATTGATTTTGCATTCAAGGACATGATTATATGAAAAGTAGTGTAAATGTTGTCTATTTATAATCCTAATTTTGTGTTCTTGTCCAGAGAGCTCAGTCCGAGTTGGCTGCCCATCAGAAGAAAATTCTACATGTCGACAGCCATATTGGCATCTCCATTGCTGGCCTCACTGCTGATGCAAGGCTACTCTGGTAAGAGGATCTGTTGTGCGTGGTTTTTCATATTCTTGAAGAGAATTAGACAGTGTTCTTCTGACTGAGGTTAACACTTCTCTCTACCATCATACTCCTTCAGCAACTTTATGCGTCAGGAGTGCCTGGACTCCAGGTTTGTGTTTGATCGGCCTCTCCCTGTGTCCCGCTTGGTCACACTAATTGGAAGCAGTATCCTTTTACCACAAATTTAGTTTTTATGATGGTTAACATGAATTGTCTATATTGGTCATTTTAAACGTTTTTACACCGTTGCAACTAAGACAATCCACCTTGACCTAGCACTCAGAAACCCAGATCCCTACACAGAGATATGGAAGAAGGCCTTATGGTGTGGGTTTACTCATCGCAGGATATGATGTAAGATGTGTTTTGGTTGGTTTGTCCCTTTATAAATATTAGTGGAATAGTATGTCATATCTAATATTGTTTGTCTCTTCTAGGATATGGGGCCACACATTTTCCAGACCTGCCCCTCTGCCAACTACTTTGATTGCAAGGCCATGTCCATAGGGGCCCGCTCCCAGTCTGCACGTACCTACCTGGAAAGACATATGGACACTTTTCTCGACTGTGAGTATTTTAAGCCTTTTCTTCTCTGCTTCTGATGTAAGCACGTTGTAAAACTTTCATTCTGTCTTGTAGGTGAACTGAATGACCTGGTTCAACATGGCCTCCGGGGACTGAGAGAAACTCTACCTGCAGAACAAGATCTTACCACAAAGGTAAACCTTAAGCTTACTGCAAGCTCTATGGAGATGCAAGATTCAGAGCGTAGCGCAATGTTGGAATGTCGTTTTTTGTCACAAAAGGGGCTGCTTCTTGTAATACCATCCGGCATTCAACATGCTTTTCTACTACCTGAAAATTGAGATGCGCCGTATCATTCTTTCCACAGCCGTGGGGGCAGTGTTGTCACTTGGTTCCATCGATCCGATCTATAGGTTATTAATCAAGTAGCCTAATTTCCATTGATAACCAAACAACAAGAATCCACCCAAAAGATAGTTATAACTTCTAAACAAAATATCAGGCTAGTGTGAAATGGTAGAACCTGCTATAGCCAACTAGCTAGCCATGTTATTTTTTCTCTGATATGGGAATTAATACACAAGCAGCATATCAAACTGGGATAATGTTTTGGGCTACACTTAGTGATGTTACGTTTGATGCCTGAGCTCTGAGGCATGTGTCAAAATCTCTAAGAAGTGTACTTTGAAGCAGTGTGCCAATGCCTGTATCACTTTATCAGAATAACGTTATTAATGACGTCCGAAGCTTCATTTCGTCGAACAACCACCTGATTGGTTTGGTAGAAGACAAAAAGGCTATGCTGAGCACACGCTAATTTGGCTGCTCTAAATTATTTTGAACAGTAGGCGTACACTGTGTGAATTAAAGACTTGAGTAATGAACCTATTTGACACAATTGTCTTGAAAACCTCAGCTTCAGGAAGCTTTGTTCCCCCATCTGTAGTTAAACCTGCAAGTATACAAATATTTGCCAGTGCATATGTTTAAATGATACATCTGATTATTTCACATGGAGATATATGTGAGATGTTAAAAAGGCTAGCTAGCTTCCTATTTTTAAAGCCAGCTAGCCAGGCTGCAACTAATAAAAATAAATAACATTACAAAACTTTGCTATCGCCCCCTTGTGAGTCACTAAACCTCTACCTACATGTAAATGTTTCCTCAATTACCTCAACTAACTCTGTACCGGTACACCCTGCAACTCAAATCAAAGTTTATTTGTCACGTGCGCCGAGTACAACACCTTACAGTGAAATGCTTACTTACAGGCTCTAACCAATAGTGCAAAAAAGGTATTAGGTGAACAATGGGTAAGTAAAGAAATAAAACAACAGTAAAAAGACAGGCTATATACAGTAGCGAGGCTATAAAAGTAGCGAGGCTACATACAGACACCGGTTAGTCAGGCTGATTGAGGTAGTATGTAGATATAGTTAAAGTGACTATGCATGTATGATGAACAGAGAGCAGCAGTAGCATAAAAGAGGGGTTGGCGGGTGGCGGGACACAATGCAGATAGCCCGGTTAGCCAATGTGCGGGAGCACTGGTTGTTCGGCCCAATTGAGGTGGTGTGTACATGAATGTATGGTTAAAATGACTATGCATATATGCTATGCATGCAGCCTCGCTACTGTTTTTTTTTATTGTTGGTCTTAAATGGTTATTTTTCTATTATTTTCTTTTTTACTTCAGTTTATTTTAGTAAATACTTTCTTAACACCTATTTTTCTTAACTGCATTGTTGGCTAATGGCTTGTAAGTAAGCATTTCACTAAGGTCTAAACCTGTTCTATTTGGTGCGTGTGACAAATACATTTTGATTTGAATGGGAGTGGGACCAGCAAGGATATCATGTTACCAAAACATATCCCCTGCTCCAACAATCCCACTGCACCCACGTGCACGTAGATCAACGGAGTGAAGCTTGTAGTAACCTTAAGACTTTTCCATCAGGCTACTGTCCAATTATCTACTCCTCACCCTGAAGTGGGCTCTCATTCGCTCCCCATGATAGGATGGACTGGTATACCTACTATTATGTGAAAACACCTAGCCATTCTTACACTAATTCAATGTTTTTAAATTCATGAGGGGTTCAGAGAGAAGGGTAGGGGATCAGAACACAACTTAAATCACAGATTGACAACTTACTGTCTGCCCTTTTAGAATGTGTCCGTAGGGATTGTTGGCAAGGACATGGAGTTCACCATCTACGATGATGGCGATGTGGCATCATTCCTTGAAGGCCTTGAGGAGAGGCCACAGAGAAGGGTAAAAAACTGTGGCAAATTTTGAATACAAATATTTTCTCAGAGGAAACTTGTCAAGAGGAACGGTTATTGCCTTAACTGAATAATGTACCGTCAATAATCTTATTATCTCCATACCTGACAATGCACATGCCTTGTCCTCTTGTTGTGCTGCAGGTTGCCCAGCCAGACGACGAGGTGGTAGCAGAGAAGCCAGAAGAGCCCATGGAGCTCTGAGATTGAAGTGTGTCCCAGACAGTGTGAAGATGACAAAGCTCTTATCCCTGATTCTTTCAGTCATTGGATGGCATCCTGTCCACAACCAATATTCCACCCACACTCACTTGTAACTGTATCAACATGGAGAACAATTACCATTATGTTCAAGTCGACTATCTATGATTTTTGTTAGCCATTCAATGTTTGCATTCATTTTTTTGTCATTAAATACAACTTTTTCTGAACTTGTCTGGTTTGTTAAAATAAATGTAAATGTGATGTTATATTTTCTCATTACTGCATTGTCATTCTATGTTCTTATGTGGCCACTCGGTGGATGTTTTCAAAGAGAAGGTAGGAACTGAAGTGGGTTTATTTATACCTAAGCACCAACTGAACTTTGAACAAAAAAAAAGAAGAAAAACAGATGTTCAAACATCATGACTAACCCGGGATTACTATGGACTTTATTGAATCATAATCACTGGTAACGCAACCTACTTACAACCCCAACTGAAATGGTAGCCTTATATAATGTGGCTTGGTCAACCCTCTGGATTGGGCCATACCAAGTGATGGGGGATAAACAAAATCTACAATTCAATATTTCATAAAGAGCAAATGTATGTTACTTGCAGGAAAAATATGTAAAGCATCGGTTCAGAGTACATACATGGAGGCAATATAGAAGATTATTATATTGGGAAACACTCATAATTAGAATTTCGTCTTCGCGTCTAGATATCCGGGTTATTTGTCCCTTTTCACTTGCTGTTGCAGTGATGTGGCTCAGAAAGTAGCTAATCTTCCACGTCACAGGGAAGTTGGGAACGGACAGCTAGAGAAGATATCAGCAATTTTACAGATTCCCAATTAAATAACAGACGCGACAAATGATATTTTGAAATATAGTAAACGTGCAGTAAAAGGCAGCTACGTGCTTATTTCTCTATCGTGACCAATTTTGGAAAGATTGGTTAGGGTAATTATTCCAAATATGTTTTGGTATCCATCCAGCATTTGCATGCTAACATTAGCTGTCATGGACGACAAGCGTTTGAGCTTGCTCAATTTGCAAAATCAAAACGTCTTAATAGGCTCTGTGAAGTGTTACTGGCATATTGCATATCTGTTTTTTTAGTGAATATCACTGATTGAGTTGCATAATTCGTTAGGCCATTGACTTGTCAATAACTAGCATACTAGCTAACTAACAACCGAGGCGGCCTGTGTGAATGAAGAAAATTAACTAGCTACTATAGTACAAGCGTTACTAACTAACTACTATAGTACAAGCTAGCTAACTGACGTGTCGACTAGCTACCATATATTTCTTAGCTACAGCTGTGCAGTATTAGAAAGCACGAATCGTGTTCAGTAACTTATGTGCAATAGCATCTATGTTTACATTTGTCGGATTATGCATTAACATTACTTGATGGGTACTTCATAGGAATCATTTTAACAGTTCTGTTGATTGGGGTGTTGCAAGAGGAAAGACGATCCATCCGGCAAAATGACAGCCGCAGAGAATGTTTGTTACACTTTGATCAATGTTCCAAATGACACCGAACCTCCATCGGAAGTCAGTCTCAAAGCAGATTTAGGTAAGTGTCCTTTGTTGACCCTATCTGCATTGTCAATAGGCACCTAATTGGCCCTAAACAATCAGTGTGAATGATCTATGATTAGTGTGACTTTAAGAGTAATACAATGTTATTTTTTCCTGATATCAGAAAAAGGAGAGATCAAGGCAAAGACAGAGGCCCTGAAGAAGGTAATCATCATGATACTGAATGGAGAGAAGCTGCCAGGCCTACTGATGACCATCATCCGATTTGTCCTCCCACTTCAAGACCACACCATTAAAAAGCTTCTGCTAGTCTTCTGGGAGATTGTCCCCAAGACGACTCCAGATGGCAAGCTGCTTCAGGAGATGATCCTGGTCTGTGACGCCTACAGAAAGGTATAGTAGCATACTACACAAGTGTACTTTCTGTCTGAATGTTCGATAAATTATATAATTAGCACAAGAAAGTATGATGTGTGACTATTATCCTTGAATAAGAGGCATTAAATGTATGTTTGTCTGTTTCAGGACTTGCAGCACCCCAATGAGTTCATCCGTGGATCCACCCTGCGCTTCCTGTGCAAGTTGAAGGAGTCTGAGCTGCTGGAGCCCCTCATGCCCGCCATCCGCGCCTGCCTGGAGCACCGCCACAGCTACGTTCGCCGCAATGCTGTACTGGCCATCTACACAATCTACAGGTAAACTTACTGTAGTGATACAATACGGAAGTTCGTTATGACTGTTTATGACCCTTAATGCAGAACATGGCATTTACTTGAGCAATTTTATTTCCATCTCAGGAACTTTGAAAATCTCATCCCAGATGCCCCTGAGTTGATCCATGATTTCCTTGTGAATGAAAAAGATGCCAGCTGCAAGAGAAATGCTTTCATGATGCTCATTCACGCAGACCAGGTCAATTGCATCTTCAGTTTTTTATTTATTAAAGACTGCTCACCAACATTTTTCTGTGTCTGGGACTAACACTGGTCATTTCCACTGTGCAGGACAGAGCTCTGGATTACCTCAGCACCTGCATTGATCAAGTGCATACATTTGGAGATATTCTCCAGTTGGTCATTGTGGAACTCATTTACAAGGTGAGTCCTTCAGACATTTTCCCACCAGAAAATCCCACTAGAAACCTCCAGATATCTCTTTTGAGAAATATGTAAAGAAAAACACAGGATGTCACTTGATGTCTGTTTCTCTGTCTCACATGCACTGAGGAAGGAGCAAGCTGAAACATATGCCAATGTGTGTGGTCTATTAAGACATTATGCTATGAGTTAAAGAAAATTAAAACTAAGCTTGAAGGGCCTCCCGAGTGGCGCAGTGGTCTAAGGCACTACATTGCGCTAGAGATTCTGGGTTCGAGTCCAGGCTCTGTCTCAGCCGGATGTGACTGGGAGACCCATGTGGCGGCGCACAATTGGCCCAGCGTCGTCCAGGTTAGGGGAGGGTTTGGTCAGCAGGGATGTTCTTGTCCCATCGTGCACTAGCGACTCCTGTGGCGGGCCGGGCTCTGCAGGCTGACACGGTCCCTATGTGTACTGTGTTTCCTCTGACACATTGGTGCAGCTGGCTTCCGGGTTAAGTGGGCATTATGTCAAGAAGCAGTTGTGTTTTGGAGGACGTACGGCTCTCGACCTTCGCCTCTCCCGAGTCCGTACGGGAGTTGAAGAGATGAGACAAGACTGTAACTACCAATTGGATACCACGAAATTGGGGAGAGAAAGGGGTAAAGAAAACATCAAAGCTTCAATTGGAAATTATATCCACGTAAGTACTGTCATTTTTTATTTGTCATGTCTCTTGTTTCCTCAATGTTTAGGTGTGCCACGCTAACCCGTCTGAGCGTGCCCGCTTCATCCGCTGCATCTACAACCTGTTGCAGTCCTCCAGCCCAGCCGTCAAGTACGAGGCAGCTGGCACTCTTGTCACGCTGTCCAGCGCACCCACTGCCATCAAGGTACCCCCTCTCACTTATCTACATCACAGCACCGCTGTGGATTTTGGTCTGGTATTGTCTTTCAATGGCATTTGTGTATTTGTTCTAGGCTGCTGCCCAGTGCTACATCGACCTGATCATCAAGGAGAGTGACAACAACGTGAAGCTGATCGTCCTGGATCGTCTGATAGAGCTGAAGGAGCATCCCACTCATGAACGTGTTCTCCAGGTACTCCGTCTTCACTTTCATTAATGTTGCTCCTGGTGAACAGACTCCATGTTAGGTACCAGTAAGTCTTTGAAGTGTAATAATAACCTGGTTAACATGTCTGTTCTCTGTCCACCCAGGACCTGGTGATGGACATTCTTCGTGTTTTGAGCACGCCTGACCTCGAGGTCCGGAAGAAGACCCTGCAGCTGGCCTTGGACCTAGTTTCATCCCGAAACGTAGAGGAGGTGGGGGTGTCATCCTCAGGACTAATCTCTCCTGTCTCTGTGGACTCTCCTCTCCTGTCTATTTTGTAAAAGGATGATTATTCTAACTAAGGTGTTTGTGTTCCAGTTGGTGATAGTTCTGAAGAAGGAGGTGATTAAGACCAACAATGTGACGGAGCATGAGGACACTGATAAATTCAGGCAGCTGCTGGTGCGCACCCTCCACTCATGCAGTGTACGCTTTCCTGACATGGCGGCCAATGTCATTCCTGTGGTGAGTCTACCCTGTTCACACATACAAACCCTGAAATCAAACACAGCTAGGGTCATTCTGTCCTCTGTGATGTCATCTAAATAACATATGTGTGTCACTCAGCTGATGGAGTTCCTGAGTGACACTAATGAGGCAGCGGCGGCTGATGTGCTGGAGTTTGTGAGGGAGGCCATTCAGAGGTTTGACAACCTGAGGCCCCTCATCATCGAGAAGATGCTGGAAGTCTTCCACGCCATCAAGACTGTCAAGTAAGACCAAGACTGACAAGCTTGCATATAAATAGAGAATTACAGGATACTTTTGGAGAATTACAGATTTGTTTAATTAATGCCGACATCCAATCTTTTAAACTGTGTTAGGATCTACAGAGGAGCGCTTTGGATCCTGGGAGAATACTGCAGCACTAAAGAGGACATTCAGAGTGTGATGACAGAAGTGCGCAGGTCGCTTGGCGAGGTATGTGTGTGTGCTTATGGATTATTCATTCACTTTCAGCGTTCAATACCAGAGTGATACTTGATGCCAGTTGCTCATGTCTGTCCCTTTTTCAGATCCCCATAGTAGAGAACGAGATCAAGAAAGAGGCTGGGGAGGGGAAGCCGGAAGAAGAGGTGAGCGCAGCGCCAGCAGCCAAACTGGTGACAGAAATGGGCACCTACGTCACACAGAGCGCCCTCAGCTCCTCCCGACCCTCAAAGAAGGAAGAGGACAGGTAAAAGAAGTCACCTTTTGTGTCTAAAATACATAGTTTCTTAGCTTGCAGTGATTGTCTTTCAGAAGTGGATGATGTGACACTCAATTAAACTGTCATCCCTTTCCCTGTAGGCCTCCTCTCAGGGGCTTCTTGATGGACGGAGACTTCTATGTGGCAGCCTCCCTGGCCACAACCCTGACCAAAGTGGCCCTGCGATATGTCGCCATCGTTCAAGATAAAAAGAGACAGAATGTAAGTATAGAACCTCTTATCTTCTGAAACGGTTGTGAAACTGTTTCGGTTGAAACGGTTGTGAAACATATTCACTGTCCATTGAAAGTCATGAAGTGATTCTAATGCTCTATCACCATCTCCCCTTCAGTCCTTTGTGGCTGAGTCTATGCTGATCATGGCCACTATCCTCCACTTGGGCAAGTCCTCTCTGCCCAAGAAGCCCATCACAGACGACGATGTGGACCGCATCTCGCTGTGCCTCAAGGTGCTGTCCGAGTGTTCGCCCCTCATGAACGACATCTTTAATAAGGAGTGCCGCAAGTCCCTGTCTCACATGCTCACTGTCAGGCTGGAGGAGGAGAAGCTATCTCAGAAGGTAGGGAGGAGCGCTGGCTGCTAGATTACTAGGCCATAGCTTCCAGTCCACTCTTCTCACTAAACCACTGCCTTCTCCCAGTTCAATCAGCTATACTCTAGTTCTCCCTTCACCTGGCTGCCTATCCATTTGGACACTGCTGGATTGTATTGCTATGTGCTGATGGAGTTCTGTGCTCTTATCCACAGAAAGAGTCAGAGAAACGGAACGTGCTGGTGCAGGCAGATGACCCCATTTCCTTTATGCAACTGACGGCCAAGAACGAGACGTCCTCCAAGGAGGACCAGTTCCAGCTCAGTTTACTGGCTGCCATGGGAACCACTCTTAAGAAGGAGGCTAATGACCCCATGGCCTCCAAACTCAACAAGGTACACCTACAAGGACCCAGTAGACACACACACTGTTCTGTTACAGAATTACAAAATTGTGTGCTTGCGAATCACATGGTCATGTGCCTTTTTGGATAGTAGATGTATGTGATGTACCTCAAGTTGCCAGCAGGTGGCATTGTTTCCAACATGACTGAGCCGTAGCAACAGAGAAATCTGTGTTTTATAGGTCTGTTCCATAGGTACGACTATGAAAGAGGGAATGAATATAACATTTCTAAGTTCTGGCTCTGGCATGGATTGTATCAGGATCCTATTCAGAAATGTACGTTTTCATCTTAGCTATTAGTGCTGTTGAGGTAGTTATTGTATAACAACAGGTTGGTGAGGACCATGTCATTCTGAGTGTATGTTGTATTGCAGGTTACCCAGCTGACTGGTTTCTCAGACCCAGTCTATGCTGAGGCCTATGTCCATGTCAACCAGTATGACATTGTGCTGGATGTGCTGGTCGTCAACCAAACCAACGACACCCTTCAGAATTGCACCCTGGAGCTGGCGACATTGGGTGAGGTTCTAGTCTATAGTTCATGACTATAGTTCATATGACTATATGCCGAGTCATACAACCTTACTAAGGGCTGTTTCAGGGCAATTTCTCTTGTTTGCCATAGGTGATGTATGTCTAATGCTGATATAAACCTTTCAATCCAACAGGTGACCTCAAGCTGGTTGAGAAGCCTTCGCCTCTCACTCTGGCACCCCATGACTTTGCCAACATCAAGGCTAACGTCAAAGTGGCGTCCACAGAGAATGGCATCATATTTGGCAACATAGGTAAGAGGATCACTTCAAACTTCTGTCAGAATACTTGTCATGAATAATCTGATGCCAGCCTCCACTCCATGTGTACGACATCAGTTCTAATGTCTGTCTGTCTCAGTGTATGACGTATCAGGAGCTGCCAGCGACAGGAACTGCGTGGTCCTCAGTGACATCCACATTGACATCATGGACTACATCCAGCCAGCCTCGTGCACAGATGCAGAGTTCAGACAGATGTGGGCCGAGTTTGAGTGGGAGAATAAGGTACTACTGCTAGATAAGAGAACTGTCCATATTTTGTTTTGTTAGTGTGTTCAGTGGATGATCGTAATAACACTTTATTCTAGGTGACGGTGAACACCAACATTGCAGACCTGAACGAGTACCTCCACCACATCCTCAGCTCCACCAACATGAAGTGCCTGACCCCAGAGAAGGTACAGTAGTCGTGGAATATTGCCGATTGAACTACATCAATAGGATGATGTGTAGAACAGAATGGAGGTTTTAAACCTGGCAGATAGGAAGGCTGAGTGGAAGTTGTCAGAGCGTCGAACATGTCTGTTGCTGCTACCTTTTTTTACAGTGTTAGGATTTGATTTCTAAATGGCTTTTTATAATTATCTGATTGAATCAATCTGTTTGGAAAGAGAAGGGCACCTTGCGAGATACAGTCAATATATACCTATTTATTTTGTTTCAAGTTCTTCATCAATCCACTAATGGATTTAGACAGATAAGCTTGACTCTCTCTTGTAATAGCCCTGTCTTCAGCAAACTGAGCATGTTTCTACAGGACCAATCAGACTCTTACTACTGGGTCAAATAGGTAGTAATGCATGTGATGCTCACTCACTCACTCCACCTGGTCTGTCCTTACAACCAGGCACTTTCTGGATTCTGTGGCTTCATGGCTGCCAACCTGTATGCCCGCTCCATCTTCGGTGAAGACGCCCTGGCCAACGTCAGCATTGAGAAGCCCATCCACCTGGGTCCTGATGCCCCTGTCAACGGACACATCCGCATCCGGGCCAAGAGCCAGGTGAGAAACTCACTCCCCACTCAGACTACATCCCAAAATGCACCCTATTCCCTATATAGTGCAATACTTTTGTAAATAGGTTGCCATTTGCGATGTAGACGTAGTGCTAGTAGTAAATATAGAATAATGCAAACATCGGGGTGGTATTATTTTGTGAAGTTTATACATTGCAAGTAACACTTCCCCTCTCTCTACAGGGCATGGCATTGAGTCTGGGTGACAAGATCAACCTTTCCCAGAAAAAAACATCTGCATAAAGTCAACTGAAAACCAGCAGTCCAACTGAGAACTCCACATCACTGGACAAGATTCATCTGCAAAGAAATGTGCTTTCTGCTAGTCCTCTCTAGTCTCTTCTATCTGTCTCTGGCCATAAACAGATGGCCATAAAAAAAGCTATTTGATTAAGTGCTGTTCTATATGTGGGTATGAGAGATGGTTGTACACCTCCTGTGTCAGGAAGAAAATCCCTCTTACTGTCCTCCAAGTGATAGGCCAGGGATATCTTTAATTTTCAATAAACATGTCATATATAACAAAACATACTCCCAACATTTGTCAGACGATGGGCTGTTTGCATGTTCAGTCTTTCTTTACTTAAATTAAGGGAACGCGAGGTAGGAAAGACCTCGGCTCCACCACCCCTTAACTACGCTGTTGACAAAAGTCATGACAGTAAAGTTAAGTGCAATGTCATAGGCTAAACCATGAAATATGGATTCAGTTTGAATGCACATTCCATCCACTACGGGTGTGTTACACAGGCAGTCCAATTCTGATGTTTTTGCCACTAATTGGTCTTTTTACCAAACAAATTATCTGAATTGGGCTGCCTGTGAATAAGCAGCTTAGCTGATCTCATGTCCCATTGTCTTTACACTACAGATAATGACTCATCAAAGTGGTTATTGTATCAGATGTATGCAAATTCCTTGAAAGTAAAACTTTTAAGATTTGTGGGGAAAGGTTATTGCTTCTGTAAATTGCAAGTAATTGCATCAATGAAGTGAAAATGTATGTTTGTGCCAGGTCCCAAATTTCAAGTTATACAAATGTAGAGTGAATACAATCAACGTGCTAAAGTCTTTGCCATGTATTGAAATGGTGTAATGATGAAAGATCAGCATCAAATCAAAATCCCTTGATTTCTTGTCAGTCACACACATTTCGATTGCTTTGACTGCCTTTTCCACCTCACCATTACATAAAAAAAATCCCCAGTTGAATAGATACTCAAAAGTTCCCTTGCTTCTTGGAAAGGAAATTACATCACGTTTTGCCTTGTATGGAAAGATTTAGAATTGTGAGCACTTCACACAAGTTTTCTCACTTTGACGCACCTCTTCTGAATTTGATACCCACATTTCCTTTTGATTCTCATATTGAGACAGGCATGTTTAAAGGCAACATTACTGTGAAATTATGATTGATTGTAAGAAAAGAGTTTGAAAAACACGATTTTAGGCAAATAGTCAAGAGTTCAGACAAACAACCCATGATGAATCATTAGGTCCTTTTCCTCTCAAGTCCTCATCTCACTCTAAAATCTGAAGACATAAAACTACACAGAATAGAAATTATGAATATTCAGTGACTCACATTTTCAGTGATTCACATATTTTTCTTAAACTTCCTGTTCTTGTGTGGTATCACAATGACTGACTGGAAAGAAGAGACCCAAACAATGCAGTAAATCAACAAGATTTCTTCCATTACAAATATCTCTCCCCTTTTTCTACCCAGAATTCCCCTTTAGCCTAGCCATTTTAACTTTGTCGATAATAAGGATTTCAGAACTGTAAATATAACATAGGTAAAGAGCCAATAAGTGACCTACTGTAACATACTTAACAGGTCATATTTCCTGAAGTGTGGAGGGACTCGTGCACCTCCCCTGTTGTTCCTCTGCTACCCCACAGGCTGTGTGGACTATGATTTCAGCAGTTCATTTAAATTCCTCAAATGCCTTTGGCACTACGTCGCAGAGTGGGAGTCAATTGGAATTTGTTCATTTAGGAGTCTAAAATATAACATCTTGCTGAATAGCCCTCCAGGGAGGAGACAGGGAAAATGAAGGAGATTCATATTATGTACTGTTCAGAGATTTTGCTGAGTTACAGTTCATATAAGGAAATCAGTCAATTGAAGTCAATTCATTAGGCCCTAATCTATGGACTTCACATGACTGGGCAGAGGCGCAGCAATTGGTGGGCCTGGGGGGGGGGGCATAAGCCCACCCACTTGGGAGCCAGGCCCAGCCAATCAAAATGATTACAGACAGAAATACTCTTCAGCATCCCCCTCCTCTGACGATCCCGCAGGTGAAGAAGCCAGATGTGTAGGTCCTGGGCTGGCGTCGTTACACGTGGTCTCTACAATTCTCTAAAATGACATTGGTAGAGAAATAAACAAATTCTCTGCCAACAGCTCAGGTGGACCATTCCTGTAGTTGGCATGGAAATTGCAGGCTCCCTCAAAACATGAGACATCTGTGGCATTGTGTTGTGTGACAAAACTGCACATTTTAGAGTGGCCTTTTATTCTCCCCAGGACAAGGTGCACCTGTGTAATGATCATGCTGTTTAATCAGCTTCTTGATATGCCACACCTGTCAGGTGGATGGATTATTTTGACAAGGGATAAAATGCTCACTGACAGGGATTTAAACACACAGCATTTGACAGGGATTTAAAATGTGCACAGCATTTGAGAGAAATAAGCTTTTTGTGTTTATGAATAATTTCTCTGATCTTTTATTTTAGCTCATGAAACATGGGACCAACACCTTGTTGCGTTTATATTTTTGTTCAGTTTACATATATAAACACATGCACCAGTGTTGCATAAAGTATTGCTATATACTGGCTGGAGGCTATAAAACATTATTCTAGAAGCTCAGATATAGACCCACTTGTATGCGTCACCAAGATCACTGTGGTCACGCATGCATGCCATTGCCACAGAATAGCAGAACTCAGTCAGCCTTGACGGCTCTGACAAACACACACGCTTTAAATCAAATCAAATCACATTTTACTGGTCACATACACGTGTTTAGCAGATGTTATTGCGGGTGTAGCTAACTGCTTGTGCTTCTAGTTCCGACAATGCAGCAATATCTAACAAGTAATATCGAACAATTTCACAACATATACCCAATACACACAAATACAAATAATTACATGGAATTAAGAACATATCAATATGTGGACAAAGTGCCTTTGTGTGAAAGCTCTCACTCTGGGGGCCTTGATATTGGCCAACGGTGTCTGTGAGGACAGCACTTCACAGCTGTGGAAAACAGACAGTGTCAAGCTGCAGCATATCTTCCCATTTTTTAAGGTAATAAATGGAAATGAGCCAAAAGCCATCCCTCCAGGCCAGACTAAACTTGTATTTCCCACTAACAATGATGTGCTACTTGGAAGATAGACTTATTGATCATCCAGACCATCAGAGATGAAAGTATGAAACCCATTACAATCACCATCCATCCATGTGTGGGCTGGATGGTGGATAGTGTTAATTACATTAACACGGACATTAATACTGCATGACCTCATTGTAGCCTACTGAGGATAGTCTGTGCACGGCCCAAAGTAATGCTTATAAATGTTCTTATTGGCACAGCACATAAAGAAAAGAATGGTAAGCCCTACATGAAAGGAACATAGATCATAAAACGAGTATTCTACAATGGCAATATTTAAATGTCCCTTTAGTAGATGCTACTCATGAGAAGTAAAGTGCCCCTAGCGACGGACATTTGTATTGGACTAACTGATGACTCCTTTCTGTTTCACATCTTAAAAACGCAGTGGTTAGCAACGCTGTTGAGGGCGTATGGACTCGGTCGCCCGTATCTCAGTGAGCAGCACCGTTAATTCCTCTAGTCTGGAACGGATTGTAGACGCAGTTATCATTTCAGTCTATTTAGGCTCGTGATTTTCCTTCGTACCATTTTTCAACTTGAAGGCCTTTCACTGAAAAGTGGGTGTCTCCTCACTACTGGTGTTCAGACAGCGGCGAGTGCAGAAGTGTGTCCTCGATGGCAGGGTGGAAGGACGGCTCGGTGCAGGAGAAGTATCGACTGGTTGTGGTTGGAGGTGGTGGTGTCGGAAAGTCAGCCCTAACTATACAATTTATCCAGGTTAGTAAATAGTCGACCGTTTCTCCAGCCACTTTGTACGGAATGTTTGGGAATATGGAGGGAGGCTGGCTGAGTTGTTGCGAATGGGGACCCCACAAGCGTATGATGGGGTTTTAGTTCATTTTCTTCTCGCAATAGTGGGATATATTCGCCGAGGCCTGTTTAGCACAGAACATATTCTGGGAAAAAAACTTGAAATTGTGTTTAGATAAAATGTGTATTTTGAGCCTATTTTTCAGTATAATGAATAACAGGTCAATTGGCAACGTAATCTCGCTCGGCTATGGAAAGTAAATTGTGGAACAAATAGTGAAGATATAGTCTCACAATTGTGATTTAGGCTGAACTCTGATGTAAGACTGTATAATCTAATTATTATAACATTCGGCTACCTGTACAGGTGCAATTTAAAAATATTTATTTTCAAAATTGAGTTGTCAACATCTCTCTTGTTTTGGAGCTATATTTGAGTGGATCGCTACATCAGTCTATAATTGTTGGCTACAATATAACACGTCGTTCAGAACTTCTGGGCCTGCTGTACTTGAAAGCATAAATCTGAAACAAAACTCCTATGTAAACTCACATTGAACAGGCTCATTGAACAGGCACATTGAACGTATTTTCCATCATACCCATTAGGTGCAGTATTGACAAATCTCTTGCCTACCATTTTTATTCATGTAGACCCATGTTCATAATCAGACATTGAATTTGCCTATTGAATAGCCTAATAACTGTTTAACCAGCAGACTAACTAACATTCATTTGGATCCAAAAAATCTAAGTGAATCAGACTAGGATATAAAGAAATTCCTACACATCCATAACTGTAAGCATATTCATTACAGAGAATATCCCTGCATGCCTTTCTCTAACATTGATATCGTGTGTGAATCTTGATCAATCCCTTTTGTTGCTCAAACAGTTGCAGAGCAATGACAGCTGCTGCTAAAGACAGTTGTTGTTCAAGCCAGTGACCCAAGCAGCTATTGCCCAGCCACTGTTGTCCTTTATAGTCTTGTCAATGGCATTCCAACACACAGTGTGTTGTCCATAGGTACCCACACTTTTAACTCTTTGTCTTTCCCCTTTCACTATCAAAACCTTTCTATTCACATTTAGTTTCTTTGTGAAGGTGCTCATAAAGATGTAAGTGGCAATGAGTGGACAAGCTTTGGAATCCTCTTTGTGTCTTCAGGAGTCTGTAATGCCAGGTCCTAATTCCAGGAGACTCTGACTGGGGGTGGGCAGCTGCATGTCTAAAGTGACTGAGACAATAGTGGGGCAGTCAGCAGCATGTGCTGCTTGGGGATTTTGTTGTGATCTGAAGGTCTAATACTGTTTCAGAAAGCTCATTAAATGTATACCATGGATATTGGTCAGATCAGATTACTGTACCACGGTTCAACCATTCTGACCCTATTCTTCTTTGGAATGGAACAGTAGGCTAAGTATTGTATAAACACTTCAAAGTCCTTTAGTATTTCTAGCAAATACTTGAGTTTTGGTCCAACCAAGAAAACATGCACTGTTGACTTATTCCAGTAGGGATAGGAAACAGTAAACCACAGTACAAGTGCCTTGTTACAGTGTAATGAGACAGTCATGTGATTAATTACCATGTGATATGAAACTAATAATACGGATAGGACAGTAACACCAAGATAATAATAGACAGATTATTACATTTTGTTTAAGCAACAAGATTGTTGTTTGTTAACAAGATGAGTAGAATATAGGATAGGTAGGAGAAGACTGTCTGCAGCTCAGCGATCAGCAGTTCACAGATATTTTCTGGATGATTACTTTGTCATGGCAACGGTGCCTTTGGAGCCTTTAGTTGAAACTTGCAGGTCAGTCCGCACTCACTAAAGAACATTCATTTGGGAAATAAGACCATTTTTTTGTATGCACTTAGCATTTCAGAATGTGTCCAATCCAGTCTTGATCAACACTCTTTATTCCTCTTTATAATAACCATACCACAACTGTGTTCATTGTGAATAGCGGTATAAAATAATAATGTGCAACCATATCTTTTAGATGAGCATCAACCTCTTATTTGTCCCTTGACATCCAAAATGCAAAGGAATTCCCAATATATACAGTATGTTAAATCTGTGAAAAATGAGTGCAGTATAAACGGCCTATATGCTCTGCATGCATAGTCTATAGCAGGGTTCCCCAACTGGTGGCCCGCTTGTTGGACATAAAGTACTGGAAAAACACCAGGAAATCAGCTCCAAGTCATTTTCATTTTGGAAATATTTTACAAAGTATTCTCACACATATGAGAGAGATGTGTGATTGTTTACAAATGTAAACTAGGCTTGAAATGATTATGTTTTTGTTCAATATTATATCTGTTTGGCTTCTTGAGGTCAATTTGCATTCTGCAAATTGTTTGTAACAATGCTCCGGCCCTCTGACCATCCGCTCAAGAAAAAATCAGCTGAATCTAGTTGATGATCCCTGGTCATAGGCTCTGGATCCTCACCCAGCCCAAGCAATCTGATCCAAAATCTAAACCACAGAACACGGAGGGTGGGATGGGATGTCACTCACCCATGGCCCAGCCAGAGCACTGAGCTGAGAGAGAGAGGGCCAGGGGTCTTTCAGACAGTGCTGTGGGAGAACACACATACTTTAGCAGAATGTTACAGCAGGTTAATATCCTGGCCAGTGTGTGTGGGGGACTCAGTGACACACTGCCTGGCCCTACAGCATTTAGGTTTCTTCTGTTTTATTTGTGCACCATTGCAGCTGGCCAAACAAGTGCATGAGCTTAGTAACCAATATCATTCATCTGTTACTGGGTGATTCATAGCCCCTAAAAAGGCAAAGGAAGTTCTATACTTGGCTGAGCACCATTACAGTGTTTTATGCCAACCATTTGGCTGTCACTTTGCTTTTCACCTTGTAGGCAATATCTAGTCCAAATTGTAGTTGGTGTGTTGACTGCATTCCTTTCCATATTTCTTTTGTATATGTCTGTGGATGTAAAGAAAATAAATGAATTTGGTAATGTGTAGAATGTTGACATCATGGAAAGCGCCTACATCCTATTAGAGTTTTCTAGAAGCCGGCTGCCAGGGGAAAAGCCTCGCAGCTGGCTGTTGAGTCCAGACTTTCCCTTCCAGATCTATGGAGGTGTGGAGGGTCAGTTTAGGTGGAGGACGGAGGGTTGTCTGAGTCATGTTGGGTTAATGACCATGGAACAGCCGGAATCAGCGCCTTTGGAAAAGGAAGTCCCTCCACTCCTGTTCATTTTCTATGGACCTCCTAGATTTGAAAAAGAAAACATGAGCTGCAGCCTGCCTAACTGGCTGGGCTTGTGGGTGTGGTGGTGTGCACTTGATGGAATCAGATAAGATTTACTGGTGAAAAAAAACCTGACGCCATATTTAAGGTAAAGGCATTACAGAGATACAACCACGGCTCAGTAACCACGTTTCCATCCACAGTTTTTATGCGAGTAAAGTCATACCTTGTAAAAAATCTTGACAGTTGTGATGGAAACAGGAAGTTTTGTGCAATTTTATAAATGTCCACAGATCCTTTGTTTGTTCGACATGGTGGGATCTTTTTGTGTCGGCAAAATTAATAATGTGAGAAATGGTGGGGAAAAAGCTCAGATTTTAATCGGAAACAATTTTTATCTGAAACACGCACTGATTTTTATCTGAAACAAGTACATTTGGTGGAAACACACCACTGGTGGGAAAATGTGCTTATTTTCTTCATGCGTATTTTAGAATATTCTCATGAAAATCTGTCGCCAATTGGATGGAAACCTAGCTCCTGAAACCGCTGTAGTGTATACTAGACTAGTCACACAATGGCTGAAGTGAGGGTCCTTTTACAGTGCAGGGAGGATGATGTCACTCTACAATAACAGAGTGACAGGGCCGGCAGGTCATCGCCACTGGGAGTAGTTGAAGTAAGAACACAGCCAAGCCAAGCCAGTGAGTAGAATGGTAGAGAGGTGACATAACATTGAGTCATCTAAAACAAATTGGGACACAGAGTGTTATTCAACAGATGGAAAACATGACTCAATGTGGGGTGGTGGGGTTCAAGCCATTTGATCCCATATCTAATGTCACTCATTTGTTTGACCGATGGTATGAACAACATTTCTGCTATGGTTCCTTTGTGGAAGTTATCATTAGCAACCACGGCACCTGTGGGAGTGAAATCCTATCTTCTCGCCAGACTGGATGACAGAGTAGTAAAGCATGGTGTTGCAGGAACACACAGCTGCTAATATTAGCCCTTATCACTGACTCTCTTTCATTTCTGCTGGAGTTGACTCCCCGCTGTGTGATTCAGTGGGAGAGCACAGTATCCAGCCTGATAGAGTCATGAAGGATTAGATACAGACCAGTATGATCAGAGGTTAAAGACACCTAAACAGTGAGTACTTAAGTGCTCTCTTTCTTTTTCTTTCTCTCGCTCTTTCTACCCCTTCTCTCTCTCGCCCTCTCTACCCCCCTCTCTCGCTCTCTCTATCCCCTCTCTTGCTCTCTCTACCCCCTCTCTCTTCTCTCTCTCGCTCTCTCTACCCCTCTCTCTCGCTCTCTCTATCCCCTCTCTTGCTCTCTCTACCCCCTCTCTTCTCGCTCTCTCTACCCCTCTCTCTCGCTCTCTCTATCCCCTCTCTCGCTCTCTCTACCCCTCTCTCTTCTCTCTCTCGCTCTCTCTACCTCTCTCTCGCTCTTTCTACCCCCTCTCTCTTCTCTCTCTCGCTCTCTCTACCCCTCTCTCTTGCTCTCTCTACCCCCTCTCTCTCCTCTCTCCTCTCTCGCTCTCTATCCTCTCTCTCGCTCTCCCTACCCCTCTCTCCCCTCTCTACCCCCTCTCTCCTCTCTCTTGCTCTCTTTACCCCCTCTATCTCGTCTATCTACCCCCTTTCTCTCCTCTCTCTCTGTCTCATTCTGAGCATGGTTTTGATTACTGAGATGAGGTCATTTAGGAGAAATGCTGCTGCTCTGGGTTCTAATTGAATAAATACAGATTAAGCATGTAGGCGTTCTTTCCTGGGCATTTGCAGGCAAGGTGTGTGTGTGTTTGTGTGTGTGAGTGAGTGATGGGGTTTGGGGATTGTTTCATGCACATTTCTCTGAAATAGACGCAGCGGGCTAAGTAAAGTGTTTGTTTGCAGCAGTGGTGATGGGGGTGTGCATTCCCACACACCCAGGACAAGGTGGCTGAATACCAGGCGGTGTGGAAACTGCCATGACCAGCACACTTTAAACCTATTTTTGGACATAAGCAGTGTTGTAGCATTCTATCTAGCTTGGTGATACATCACATACCATATACCGCTGATCCATTTTGGTTTGAGCTGGTTTTTCATTTTCTTTGAGGGTGTGTGTGTGTGTGTGTGTGTGTGTTTGGTAGTGCTGCCAAGGTGGGTGATGAGGGAACATTGTTGGTTTTGTTCTTCAGGAGGGTCACCTGTTGATTTCTCACAGAGCTGGCTCATTGACTGAGCGTTTCTGTGAAGTGAACCGCTCTCAGAGCTCATAGCAGGGAAGTAGTTTTCACAACACTTCATTCCACTAAAACAAACAACTCTCCTGCTTACAGACCAAAAAAGTCCTGTAGAAGTCATTTTTCCAAATCCATATGGGTGTTGTCAGAGGGAGAGAAAATACATACATTTCCTTCTAACCTAAATGTTATAATTTGATGAACATGTTATAATGACCATACCCATTCCTATGAATGTATTTGTATGATAGTTTTGAGTGCATGATGCAGCACAATGTTTGCGCAACATTGTAATCATGTTTAGTTCTTAAAGGCTTAGACTCAAGGGTTAAGAGATAACGTTGAAATGATTTTGGTTTTCAATGACACAAGTCTGTGCTGGTCTCTTACCCTAAAGCAGGGGTTCCCAATTAGATTCAGCCGTGGGCCTATTGTTCTCTTGAGTGGAGGGTTGGGGGGGTGGAACATCATTATAAATGATTTAAAAATCCTGGTGATTTTACAGTAATGTATTGATTCTTTGCTCAGAACTTAGGGGGGGCCAAATAAAATTGTCTGAATTTGGCCGGCGGTCCGCCTATTTGGGAACCCTGCCCTAAAGGATAAGGAATGATGTAATACCAGTCTGTAATTTGATATTAGACTGAGTCTGAATAAAAACCCTATGGGGATCTAATCACAATTAAACCCATTCAGCAGGTCTTACAGTTGGTGTCTGTTTACCCAGAGACTGATGTGATGTTATTCTGAGCAAAGATCAGATGTATTATTGATGTATCATTAGACTGGGTGGAGTCAGGTTTCTCTACTATCTTTGTTTTCTGTCCAAACATCTAGCATTTGTACCTCAATAGGCAGAACATGGTTACATAGTAGTGCTGATCATAACATAGTACATTTCAATAAGATCAGATCAATGATAAACTCACTGTCCGTGGTCACTGTGGTAAAGAATAAGGCAGGAGATCAACTCTGACTGCTCTTTTAAAAAGTTTATGGAGGACCACTTCCTTGCTGCCTGGGCAACAGACCAGAACCTGGCATAGTGCCGTGGGTCAGACCAACAACCATTCTCGTTCCCTGAGCAGGGGTGTCGACTAGCACAGACTTTGCCGATAACTACTTTATTGAGGGAAAATGTACTTGCGATGACTGTGATATGTGGTTGTCTCGTCAAGCTCACCCTTAAAGCACCAAAATAATGTATTTCGACCCCTAAAAGCACCAAAAGCGGTAATTTTTTACACAATTGGAAATTATGGCAAAATTATGGCAAAAAAAATTATCAAATAGTAACACATCTTAATTTATTAACCTTTTTTAACACAAGTAAATGGTTTAAATTCCCCAAAATAAGCATATTTGAACATTTTCACACATTTCTAGTCAAGTTATTCATTCACAGTGTTGTGTTTCTGTGATACTCAGAGTGTAACGGTTCTCATGTGGTGAAGGAGAGTCGGACCAAAATGCAGCGTGTAGATTGCGATCCATGTTTAATGAACAAACGTAACACGAATCTAAATACAAACACTACAAAACAATAAACGTAACGAAAACCGAAACAGCCTATACTAGTGTAAACTAACACAGAATAAGGACATCAAGACACTAAGGACAATCACCCACGAAACACTCAAAGAATATGGCTGCCTAAATATGGTTCCCAATCAGAGACAACGATAAACACCTGCCTCTGATTGAGAACCACTTCAGACAGCCATAGACTTAACTAGAACACCCCACTAAGCTACAATCCCAATACCAACACACCACATACAAAAACCCCATGCCACACCCTGGCCTGACCAAATAAATGAAGATAAACACAAAATACCTCGACCAGGGCGTGACACAGAGACTGAGAAATTGGCGATTGAGCAATTTTTTAAAACATTTTTTATTTAACCTTTATTTAGCTTGGCAAGTCAGTTAAGAACAAATTCTTATTTACAATTGACGGCCTACCAAAAGGCAAAAGGCCTCCTGCGGGGATGGGGGCTGGGATTAAAAATGCTAATAAATTAAATAAAAATTTATTCTGATTCATGAGCTGGTTTCTGATAAAACCAAGATTGAACTCTTTGGCCAGAATGACAAGTGCCACGTCTGGAGGAAACCTGGCACCATCTCTACTGTGAAGCATGGTGGTGCCAGCATCATTTGGTGATGTTTTTCAGCAGCAGGGACTGGGAGACTAGACGGGATCGAAGGAAAGATGAAAGGAGCAAAGTACAGAGAGATCCTTGATGAAAACCTGCTACAGAGCGCTCAGGACCTCAGACTGGGGCAAATGTTCACCTTCCAACAGGACAACAACCCTAAGCACACTGCCAAGACAACGCAGGGGTGGCTTTGGGACAAGTCTCTGAATGTCCTTGAGTGACCCAGCCAGAGCCCGGACTTGAATCCGATTGAACATCTCTGGAAATACCTGAAAATAGCTGTGCAGCGACGCTCCCCATCCAACCTGACAGAGCTTGAGAGAATCTGCAGAGAAGAATGGAAGAAACTCCCCAAATACAGTTGTGCCAAGCTTGTAGAGTCACACCCAACAAGACCCGAGGCTGTAATCGTTGCCAAAGGTACTTCAACAAAGTAGAGTAAAGGGTCTGAATACTTAAATGTAAATGTGATATTTCAGTTTTTTTTAAATACATTTGCAAAAATCTCAAATAAACTGTTATTGCTTTGTCATTGTGGGGCATTGTGTGTAGATTGATGAGGATAAACAAATATTTTATCAAATTTAGAATAAGGCTGTAACGTAACAAAATGTGGGTCTGAATACTTTCCAAATGCACTGTATATCTTTTCAGGGTACATACACCTGTACCAAAATTGGTGCTTTTATCACAAATCTTACTATTGAATCCACATTTTCATCTTAGCCACGCACAACTAGTATACAGAAGAGATTACATTTTTGACTCCTTTTGGTGATTTTAGGGTTAAGATGAATGCATTCATTTTAAGTTTGTAAGTCTGCTAAATTACAAAAATGTAAAGATGCATAAAAATAATAATGGGTCTGGGATTTGAATAGACAGGATGCACCCGCCCATCTGCATGCAGTGGGTAGAAGAGATCTGCTCGGGTCCAAAAAGTTGGGACCAGACCAGAACAGAACCGAGGACAATCAGACCCAAACCCGAATGGACTCGACGACAACCAGACCTAGACACAACTCGTACCCTAACAGGTCCGGGCCTAGACCAGACCCGATTGGAACGAGTGACAAAAACTGCCTAGTCACAGTTGTAAATAAGAACTTGTTCTCAACTGGCCTACCTGGTTAAATAAAGGTGAAATGTATAAACATTTCCAAATTTCTCTTCTGGTTAACAAATACATCTTTACATGTTGGCCAGGCCTTCTATAAGAAAATAAATTCACCCTATTAGCTTAAAATAAATATGCTATAGCCTATGCAAATCCGTGGTCTGGTGCACTCTGGTCTATCAGCTGTAGTAACATAGACCTGAGACCCACTGACAATCAAATAGGACCCGACCTGAGGGAAAAGTTACAATTTTGGACCTGGTTCAGGTCTCGTGTATTCGGGTTGGGGTCTCTGTATTCAGGTTGAGATGGACCCTTGAAGACCTCTAGTGACCCGTGAATGCCTCTAGTGGGTGGTGTGGTCCACGTTCACTGAGGGCAGACCTTTCCATTGGCTCCTAGTGAATCAATTGCATTACAGAAGGCTTCCACTGAAGGCAAGTCTTCTCATCACCACTATTATCAGTGTCTAATTGACCCTGAGTCTTAGACAGACAGAGCCTAGAGACGGGGGGAGTCGGTGACACTGATCCCCCCCCCCCCCCCCATGTGGAAGTGCTACCACCAATCAGAGAGCTTACTACTATGTTATTCCTGTATATTTGATGGATATTAATGTTTATAATGTATGGTCAGGTGGAATGTTCCTCCCTGTTGAGTTTCGCTATACTTGAGTTTCACAGCAAAGGATTTTTGTTGTTGCTCTAACATGTTCATTACATGGTCATTATTCATAGAGGAGAGGAGATGATAGACAGGTGTTGAGGGAAACAAGTGATGGTTAGAGAAAAGCAGTGGGTATGTGTTTACCCCTCCCCCTCGATTCACCACAGGGCCTCCTCTCTCTCTCCGTCTCTCCCCCTTTGTCTCACATCAGGGCAAGTATTTACTCCTGTGGCTTTTTAAAGGCCCTGCCTCTACTTTAGGTATCCTGTTTACCTGAATCAACTGCTTGTAGAAACCACACATACACACATAAGAAAATGAGACTGGGCTGACAGTTAGTCAAATAAAACCACAACAATGGATTCTACCTCTCACCTTGCAGAGGATAAGAGTTGTTGTTTCCACTAAGCCAGTGAATTTCTTTGGGTAGAATTCAGATTCTATTTCTATCCCCTTTTTCATGCAGTCACAGTAAAACTGTGAACTATTTCCAGTTCATCTGTGGGTTTAGCATACAGTGACTGTGATTCTCTATGTTCTCCGGGACAGCAGGGGAGAGGATCCAGAGAGTGCATGTGTTTCTGTTCAGATAATCACTTCCCACCATGAACAGGAACAGATTAGAATACGGCTGCCTGGCCTGGGGCTGTGTAAATGTTCATGGTCTGCACGGACACAGGGAACATATGCCTCCCATCTCCAAGCTCACACAAATGACATCTGCTGGAGGATCTGTCACTTATGCTTACCAGCCTCCTCTCATTTGGCCCGATCCATAGAGTCACATTGAAACAGGGAATATCAAAGAGTGACAAGAGGAAAAGTAATGTGTGTCACACAATCTGCTTTGTGTGAGCTGGTGCTGTGAGAGCTCTGTAACTGTAACCTTCTCACATATTGAGCTTCGACTTGGTTGACTATTGACATAAGATATGGGGGCATGGGTTCCTCTCAGACCTCTATCATCTATGACAGGGGTAGACAGCCCTGTTCCTGTAGTCCCGCAGGTACGGCAGGATTTTGTTCCAACTAGGCACCACACCTGACCAACTGAGCTAATTAAACAGTTCAGTGATTGCCTAAATTCAACTTTCCAGGTCAATTAAATCAAACACATAAAGTTCCTGTGGTCCTCCAGGACCAGGGTTGTCTACCCCTGATCTATACTGAATTCAAATATCAACGCAGCATGTAGATTGCTGGTTCCATGTTTCATGAGCTGAAATATAAGATCCCAGAAATGTTCCATAAACACAAAAAGCTTATTTCTCTCAAATTTGGTGCACAAATTTATTTACATCCCTGTTAGAGATAATTTCTCCTTTGCCAAGTTAATCCATCCACCTGACAAGTGTGGTAGATAAAATAGCTGATTAAGCAGCTGGGGGCAATAAAAGTTCACTATACAATGTGCAGTTTTGTCACAGAACACAATGCCACAGATGTCTCACGTTTTGAGGGGGTGTGCAATTAGCATGCTGACTGCAGGAATGTCCACCAAAGCTGTTGCCAGAGAATTCAATGTTAATTTCTCTACCATAAGCTGCCTCCCCAACGTTGTTTTAGAGAATTTGTCAACCGGCCTCGTAACCACAGACCTCGTGTAACAACTACAGCCCAGGACCTCCACATCCGGCTTCTTCACCTGCGGGATCATTTGAGACCAGCCACCCGGACATTGGATGAAACTGAGGAGTATTTCTGTCAGTAATAAAGCCCTTTAGTGGGGAAAAATGAATTATGATTGGCTGGGCCTGGCTGCACCCCTGCCGAGTCATGTGAAATCCATATATTAGGTCCTTATGAATTTATTTCAATTGACTGATTTTCTTATATGAACTGTAACTCACCGAAATTGTTGCATGTTACATTTGATATTTTTGTTCAGTATATGACATGGTGAGGCTGTGGGTGTGTGACCATGTGTGACACAGCACTGTATGTGCATCCTTTCCTTTGACAGCTCTTTGGTCTTGGCCACAGTGGAGTTTGGAGTGTGACTGTTTGTGGTTGTGGACAGGTGTCTTTTATACTGATAACAAGTTCAAACAGGTGCCATTAATACAGGTAACGAGTGGAGGACAGAGGAGCCTCTTAAAGAAGAAGTTACAGGTCTGTGAGAGCCAGAAATCTTGCTTGTTTGTAGGTGACCAAATACTTATTTTCCACCATAATTTGCAAATAAATTCATTAAAAAAACCTACAATGTGATTTTCTGGATTTTTTTTCTCATTTTGTCTGTCATAGTTGAAGTGTACCTATGATGAAAATTACAGGCCTCATCTTTTTAAGTGGGAGAACTTGCACAATTGGTGGCTGACTAAATACTTTTTTGCCCCACTGTATGTGCATCCTTTCAAGCTCAAGGGGCTGTTTCAGTGGCTGTCTATGGTCAGTCCCCGGGGCGGAGTTGTCACTCTTTTCCCCCATCCCTAGCAAACACAGCTGATTAAACTAATTTCACTGTAATCTGAAAATGATGATTAGTTGATTATTGGAACTGGGTGTGTTAGCTGGGACAGGGGTAAAAGTGTGACACCAATCAGGCCTCCGAGGACTGGAGTTGCCCATCCCTGGTTAGACTCTATGGTATGACGTGGATGCCTGTCAGTCGGCCTTGGGACTCCAAGAGCCCGTGGCTTCTACCTGATCCAGAGAGAGGCCATTGGTCTCTCCCCCCCCCCCCTCTCTCTTGATCTGTTAGAACATAAAATATTTGTCTGTCTGTCTTCCTGTATGTCTCTGCCTTTTATTTACTCTCAACAAATATGTAGTGTCAGATCTGCCAGGCTGTTTGGTTTGCTATACTGCTGCTACTGCAGCCCATTCTTTTAGTTATGATTTGTTGACGTGTTTAATTTGCACTCAGTGGGGATGCCCTGAGAGGGTTGGTTTTGAGAAACATTAAATTAGACATGGCTTTTGTTTTCTTCTCAAATCTGTCCGTAGAGGCCATAGTTGTCCACACTAGCCACACGATATTGTTGCCATAACATTTGACTATCATCTTGCAAAATCATGATCTGATCTGCCTAAAATGTCGTGTCAACAGTACCACAGCATTCCAGCCAGTCTGGTCCCTGGTCTCACCACAGCACGTTATACTGGTTCTGTTTGTTTGATTTGGGTAGATCTGATCTGGGTCCCAAATGGCACCCTATTCATGACTGAATGTGTTTGAGTGTCTGAGACAACGGTGGCCTGGAGACATCGTGTAATGGATGGCTCCAACAACAAACAGCAGTGGCAGTTAGAGAAAGGAGAAGAACCCACAGCTTCTATTATCCCTCCTGTTTGTTTTGATTTCATTTTCTCTCCCCAACCTCTGAGTACAGCAGTCTCGCTGGGACAATGTCACTGTGGATTAGGCATAATGACTGTTTCAGGAATTCACTGGATCAAGCTCTCTTTGTTGTTTTAAAAAAAAAAAGATGCTAGAGCTGTAACGATTGTCCTCTTCTTCTGACGAGGAGTAAGAAATGTCGGACCAATGTGCAGCGTGGTAAGTGTCCATTTTAGTTTATTAAACTGAACACTAAAGAATACAAAATAACAAAATGAATGCTACGAACGAAAACAGTCCTGAAATGTGAAACAAACATTACAACAGCCTGGCAGCAAACAATCACCCACAACTCAAAAGTGAAACCAGGCCACCTAAGTATGGTTCTCAATCAGGGACAACGATTGACAGCTGCCTCTGATTGAGAACCATACCAGGCCAAACACAGAAAACCCAAAACATAGAAAAAGGAACATAGACAACCCACCCAACTCACGCCCTGACCATACTAAAACAAAGACATAACAAAATAACTAAGGTCAGAACGTGACAAGAGCCTTGATGTAGGATTGGTCAGTTTGGTCCCCCAGTATATGAGTAACGGTTTGCATTACGGAAAGATACAATCCCAAACGGGCATTAAAAAGGCACAGCAATCGTCAAAACAATAATTGGATCGGTCCCTATCTGAACAAATGTAGACAGGGCTAATCATGATACTCACTGATCACAATAGGAGGAATTCCTAGCATTCCTTCTGATGTTTGCTTGCTTAATGTGTGCTGTTGAGAACTAATGTAATGTATGCTGCAGTGCCAGAGGCAATACTGCAGAGCATGCTGAAACATACTCCCTCCAGCCCAACACTGCAATTTGACTAAAATCTAAACCTGTGTTTACTCAAATCTCTCCTCACTCCAGACAGTCCTCTTCCCGACTCTTGTGCAGTCAGAGGATCTGTTAATTGAATTATTAATAGTTTGCTTATCGAGTTAGGCTTGTCAAATGCACCTCCTGTCTGAATCACAGATCATCTCAGGCTGTTGGTCCCTGCTGGCTGCCTGTCACCCAAGCAAGAGAGACTGACAGAGAGAAGAGAAGTGTGGGTACTTAGGAAGCTGTGTGTGTTGCCTTTGATAATCCCTGTCTCTATTCATTCCACTGCTGAGGCCTGTTTCACTGTGACAGTATCATTCCTCGCATCGGAGATTCATATAACAACAAGATGACTATGGGAAAATGCCATGCTGTGAAGCTCATGCCCCCATATCTCTCAACCCCATGCAGCCAATCTGACTAAAAGGCTTTTATACTAGGCACAGAGGATACTCTTTAGTCAATTTGTTTAGGTATTGTTTCTCTGAATCTATGTGCCATTTGTCCCTCATTATCATGTCTCTATAGACGTTATTTTTCACTGTGGGTATTGTAGAGAGAGTGCCATGTCTCTCCTGCATCACTGTTATTTCCCATCTAAACGTTGTAGAGAGAGTGATTTCACCGTGCCTCTACAGTCCATTTCCCATGTGGGTGTTAGAAAATCAATGTCTGTATAGATGTAGAGAAGTGAGGAGCTGTGTCAGACAGAATGCAGCTAGCTGACCAAACCAAGGGCTTGTCTGTTAGAACGTCCACTCCTGGGACTAACCCCTCTAGTCTGTTCCTAGGAGGACAGGGAAGGCCAGGCAGACTGATTGTGTGTCACTGAGAGCCTGGTTCTGGGACGTCCCGTCACTGGCTGCCCTACCCTGGGGCCTTGGCTAGGCTTAGGCAGGCTCTGGGCTGGCTGACAGTTGGCACTGTCTGGGCAGGCTGCTGGCTGTCTGCAGACAGCTGAGGCTAAGCTGAGACTGACTCATTACTGCTGGGCACCTGCTGGAAGAGAGAGGAGGAGGAGTGAGGAGGAGAGGAGAGGAGGAGGAGTGAGGAGGAGAGGAGAGGAGAGGAGAGGAGAGGAGAGGAGAGGAGAGGAGAGGAGAGGAGAGGAGAGGAGAATGGAACAACCCCTCTCAACAGGTGAGGAGTGCTACATGAATGACTCCCCATATGTACTGATGACAGTGGGTGAGCCGGCGTGTGGCCTCCTATGCCCGTAACAACTGGTCCTGGGCCTGTCTTGTGGTTTGGCTCTTAATGGTTAAGGTTCCAGATGTTGATCTGTAATCTCTCCCCTCAGTTTTCATGGGGTAGGTAAAAAGAAATGGCAGTGGGGACTAGTGGGAGGCTCAGCTGCTGTTCTGTGGCTGCTAAGAGAGACAGGGTCACTGGTTGTGGCTCCTAATATGTACTCAGCACCAGTTGGTCTCAACAAACACAAATGAACGAGAATGTTTAGTTGGCACAAGCAAGCGCACACCAAGTCAACAGCAGCCTAACAAGTGTGTTTCGCTTGGTATGTGTAACCAAAACATGTTCCTTTATCCTGCCCTCAACCTGACTCTAGACGTCATTTAAAGTAGCCAAGTTGAAGACCTGAGAGTCTTAGCTGTCTTACTACAACAAACAGCTCTGATGGCAATGGACTTGAGGGCCTCACTTCTTTGTTTGATTTAGCTCAAGCCATATCCACTTTCCCTCAACGGGAACGGTTTGTGGAAGTGAAATATATCACCTATATTTATCATGTTGTTACGTAAGGGCTTATGAGGCCGGTGGGCGGCTGGGCTAGGTCTATGTGGGGGAGGCCTGCCTGTCTGTCTGCCCTGGGCCTTGGGGCTGGGAGCAGGAGAGTGACGTCCATTAGCTCTTATTTATGAGGAGCTGCCTGCTGAGGTAATAACATTTCCACTGTCTGTGTTGTGTGACTGGTGGCCTAAAACGGTAATGGTGCTGCGTTTCCGACACGCTGCCAAGGAGAAGCCTTATTCCTCCTGACATATCACCCTCTGCAAAGCTTACCATCTGGAGAAACACCACTAATGCAAATACATGGAGCGCTACTACAGCAGATGGAGGGAGATGAATCTGTAACAGGAGCTGAACTGTAAAGTAGGATACATGTCATACCTGATATTACTACTAGTAAATGAAAGTGGAATAAGAACAACGTGGGTGGTTGGGTGCTAGGTGGAGGACACAGGGCGGTGTGTGTTTGAGCTGGGGTGGTCAGGAGAGGCCCTGTCCTGGGTCCCAGTCATGGTTTTTACTCACGACATGGCTGACTGGCCATAACTGACCCCTGACTCTCAGTGCATCTCTTCTACAGCAACCCGTAAGCTCATAGACTGTCCTACTTCCTGTAGTGGGAAAACAACCCTCTGTCCTATCAGATGCAGCTTTATGAGGGCTTATCAGTATTATGTACCCATCTCAAATCTCTGTACCCATATCTCACTCATAATAAACAAGCCTAGTCAGAGGGGTTGGGTTAAATGCGGAAGACACATTTCAGTTGAAGGCATTCAGTTGTATCCCCCTTTCCTTTCCCTAGTGTCCTCATCTCATACCAGACCTGTGTCAGAACTGTGGCACAGGTTGTTCATAGCCTATCGTGGCCATCTCTCTCTGAGTCCCTCTTACTGTGGGAACTTCAGAGCCAGCTATCACCCACTCTCTTCTGTGAGCTTTGTTTCAGCCACCACATACAGTGAGCTCTAAAAGTATTGGGACAGTGACACTTTGCTGTTGTTTTGGCTCTGTACTCCATAATTGTGGATTTGAAATGATACAGGTTAAAGTACAGACTGTCCCCATTAATTTGAGCGTATTTTCATCCATATCAGGTTTTTGTAAAAGTATTGGGACAAATCCACTTATGTGTATTAAAGTAGTCAAAAGTAGAGTATTTAGTCCCATATTCCTAGCACACAATAACTACATCAAGCTTATGACTCTTCAAACTTGTTGGATGCATTTGCTGTTTGTTTTGGTTTTGTTTCAGATTATTTTATGCCCAATAGAAAATAATGGTAAATAATGTATTGTGTCACTTTAGTGTCAGTTTCATTGTAAATAAGAATAGCAAATGTTTCTAAACACTTCTACATTAATGTGGATTCTACCATGATTACGGATAATCCTGAATGAATCGTGAATAATGATGAGTGAGAAAGTTAGACGCACAAATATAAATGACTTTTTTCTGCCCCTCATAGCAAAACTACCGAAGACCACAGAGAAGGCTACATCAACACCACCACAATGGTTAGGCTTAAGGCTAGCTTAATGGGGGGAAGGGGACATTGGTAACATCACATGACCTGCTGGAACAGCAACCAGGCTCGTTCACACAGCTTTTTACTGCACACTGTCGGCTCGAATAACTCTGTGGCTTTCTACTGTATCTAAAATGGTGCCTTGTGATGAGAAAACATGACCAGAAACTGGGGTTAAGAAAGAGATGAGGTAGTGGTGTGGTCAGGTCCCAGTGAACATGTTAAGTTGGCTGTGGATTCTGAATGCTTTGAGCTCTGGTGGCCAGCCGGGGAAGAAAGGCCTTTTACTGACTCCTCTTTGATGGCGCCCTTTGAGTGGGTTCAAAAGCAGTGAAAGTCCAGCACACAGTGATATTTAGCCTGCCGATTGAAGTTATAATGCCACGGTGGGCAGAGGAGCGCCTGGTTGGCTCAGCGGACTTGATCAACATTTCCCTCCCTGCTTTAGACTCAGCAGGAACACTCTCCTTGTTGCTATGCTCTTTATGGTGTACAGTACCAGGACCACATAGGACTTTCAGACCAAGGCCAGAACATATGCTTTTATTACCCATGTAGTGTCATGCCATTAAGCTACTCTCTCTCATGTTTGAGGTGAAACGTTGCTACTGCTGTGGCGTGTGTGTTTGTGCGTGTCTGTGTTCTTTTCCGTTTGGTGGAAAGTCATGACTCCTGTTCCAGAGAGCCCCCAGGCAACATGACCTAGTCCTGACACAGAGGAGGTCATGATTCTCTAATTGATGGTAACCTCACTATTATCCAGTCCAGAGCTGTTTGCGGGGTGAGACCAGAGCAGAGGCCTCAGTAGACTGACAGAGGGCTGCTGTGTAATTGTATATGTACACAGTATGAGACCTGAGCACAGGGGTGAAGAAGGCTCTAACTATGGAGAGCCAGTTAGCTAGTCGTTCCCCTGGTGATGTTTTGTACCATGGCCTGTGGCTGAGCCCTGGCTCCAGTGCAGTGAGAACATCTATTTGGGAGCTAAATAGATTTTGGTATCTGAGGTGGGGGGCTCCTCTGCTGGGGTAGGGCGTGGGCTGCTGAATGAGAGGCCCTGGCAGAGGCAGGGGCCAGGGGATCTGTTCTATCTGGCCATTGGGAGGATGACAGGCTGGGGGTGTTGTGGACACTTCATTTCATCGCTTCATTTGTTCAGAATCATTCTGGAACTTTCCTGTCTTGCTCAGTCAGGTTAAATATGAGTTTTGAGATATGATAAAACAACAGGTAATGCTGGACATTGACACTAGTTTATGCTCACTAAGACCAAGGAAGAATTCAATCAGATGAAATAATTCCAGATGCTAAAGCCCTAGCCTCCACCTCAAATGTGGTCAGATGTGATGTGATGAGGAATTTATGAGGAATAGTAGAAGTGTTTTCAGTACACCTAAAAGATTTCCAACGTGGTGCTGTTTTCTATTGAAGCAGTGTAATAACATTTACAGTAGAGTGATAGAGGCTTCCTTCAGCCTGAGGGGTGAGGTCCCTGGCGCCCTTTTAAGTCGGTAGACCCATTGTGTGCTGCTGTGCTCACCCTCTTCATGTGTATTAGTTATTGAATAATTGACCTTTCTGGTTTGCATGAGCTCATGGGACAAGTGGGTTTTTCCCCAGGAAGTGTAGGCCTTTCTCTCTCTCTCTCTCTCTCGTGCTCACTCTCCCTCTCTCTCTCTCCCTCTCTCTCTCTCGCTTACTCATACACACAACAAATTGTAATTGTGTTCTTGGCTGGAACTCTCCAGTGGGATGAAGTCACACATGAAGGTGAGGAGAGGGATGGAGTAGAGCAGACAGTAGTATTGGACAAGCAGAACCCCCACACTCCCATCTGCTTCATGTTAACCCTTAATGGTGGCTATTTGTGCTGGGTGATGGTTGATTACTGACGGCTGCCGGAGGTCATTCGGCCCCTGGACAGTCCCCCAGGTTCAGCAGAGGTTAACCCTGTAGGACAAGGGAGGGCAGGGGAACAGGAAGGGGTTGGCTAAGGGAGTGGTGTAAGTCTACAGCTGCCTGACTGACACAATTAAACTCAATGTTCACAGGTGTTTATTTACTCTGAGCAGTTTCACAAGTGAGGCTGTTTAAAGGACGGCTCAGTGTAAAAACTCTGGTTGGGGACAGAGATAAGATGGACTATATTCTGAAAAGTACACCATATCAATGGACTTTGACCCTAAAGAGACAACAAAGCTGGATGTTTGGGGGCCCATTTTTTGAATGCCCAACTGTGGCTAGTGGCTCTCATCCTAGTGAACCCTCAACATGACTGTACCTAACACCCCTAATGGAAGCAGTGACCAGTATGATAGTGTAGACTACCCCTATAACAGCCAGTATAATGGGCCAGTCCAGTTTGCCATTCACATCCATGATAAGCTGGGGAATGAAGGAGAATCTAGGGAAAGCCTGACTATGCAAATCCCTGGAACAGCTCTACTTCAAGGGTGGAGTTCTGTTGCTGTACTTCTAGAAACAAATGAGAGGGCTTAAGCAGGTCTGGAGTTAAAGCACCAGGCCTCACCGGGATCTGCTTTGAGCTGGCACTGGTTCAACTTTCCCATAAATCAATGCACATGAAAAGGCAGTTTAGTTCATCACCTGTATTTGTATGCAGTCATCAAGTCCTGCATACTTCCAAAACATGTCAGATTAGCAGTTATTTACTTCCGTACCCCTACTACCCCGTCTCCCCTACCCCTTCCTGGACCTCTCCTCCACAGTGTCCTGGTCCTACCCTACCCCTACTACCCCGTCTCCCCTACCCCCTTCCTGGACCTCTCCTCCACAGTGTCCTGGTCCTACCCCTACTGCCCCGTCTCCCCTACCCCTTCCTGGACCTCTCCTCCACAGTGTCCTGGTCCTACCCTACTACCCTGTCTCCCTACCCCTTCCTGGACCTCTCCTCCACAGTGTCCTGGTCCTACCCTACCCCTACTACCCTGTCTCCCCTACCCCTTCCTAGACCTCTCCTCCACAGTGTCCTGGTCCTACCCCTACTACCCTGTCTCCCCTACCCCTTCCTGGACCTCTCCTCCACAGTGTCCTGGTCCTACCCCTACTACCCTGTCTCCCCTACCCCTTCCTGGACCTCTCCTCCACAGTGTCCTGGTCCTACCCCTACTACCCCGTCTCCCCTACCCCTTCCTGGACCTCTCCTCCACAGTGTTCTGGTCCTACCCCTACTACCCTGTCTCCCCTACCCCTTCCTGGACCTCTCCTCCACAGTGTCCGGGTCCTACCCCTACTACCCCGTCTCCCCTACCCCTTCCTGGACCTCTCCTCCACAGTGTCCTTGTCCTACCCTACTACCCTGTCTCCCCTACCCCTTCCTAGACCTCTCCTCCACAGTGTCCTGGTCCTACCCCTACTACCCTGTCTCCCCTACCCCTTCCTGGACCTCTCCTCCACAGTGTCCTGGTCCTACCCCTACTACCCCGTCTCCCCTACCCCTTCCTGGACCTCTCCTCCACAGTGTCCTTGTCCTACCCTACTACCCTGTCTCCCCTACCCCTTCCTAGACCTCTCCTCCACAGTGTCCTGGTCCTACCCCTACTACCCTGTCTCCCCTACCTCCTTCCTGGACCTCTCCTCCACAGTGTCCTGGTCCTACCCCTACTACCCTGTCTCCCCTACCCCTTCCTAGACCTCTCCTCCACAGTGTCCTGGTCCTACCCCTACTACCCTGTCTCCCCTACCCCTTCCTGGACCTCTCCTCCACAGTGTCCTGGTCCTACCCCTACTACCCTGTCTCCCCTACCCCTTCCTGGACCTCTCCTCCACAGTGTCCGGGTCCTACCCCTACTACCCCGTCTCCCCTACCCCTTCCTGGACCTCTCCTCCACAGTGTCCTTGTCCTACCCTACTACCCTGTCTCCCTACCCCTTCCTAGACCTCTCCTCCACAGTGTCCTGGTCCTACCCCTACTACCCTGTCTCCCCTACCCCTTCCTGGACCTCTCCTCCACAGTGTCCTGGTCCTACCCTACCCCTACTACCCTGTCTCCCCTACCCCTTCCTAGACCTCTCCTCCACAGTGTCCTGGTCCTACCCCTACTACCCTGTCTCCCCTACCCCTTCCTAGACCTCTCCTCCACAGTGTCCTGGTCCTACCCCTACTACCCTGTCTCCCCTACCCCTTCCTGGACCTCTCCTCCACAGTGTCCTGGTCCTACCCTACCCCTAC
Source organism: Oncorhynchus nerka (assembly GCF_034236695.1). NCBI lineage: Eukaryota > Metazoa > Chordata > Actinopteri > Salmoniformes > Salmonidae > Oncorhynchus > Oncorhynchus nerka. The sequence goes on from NC_088423.1 coordinate 79,135,855, forward strand.
TACCCTGTCTCCCTACCCCTTCCTAGACCTCTCCTCCACAGTGTCCTGGTCCTACCCCTACTACCCTGTCTCCCCTACCCCTTCCTGGACCTCTCCTCCACAGTGTCCTGGTCCTACCCCTACTACCCCGTCTCCCCTACCCCTTCCTGGACCTCTCCTCCACAGTGTCCTTGTCCTACCCCTACTACCCCGTCTCCCCTACCCCTTCCTGGACCTCTCCTCCACAGTGTCCTGGTCCTACCCCTACTACCCTGTCTCCCCTACCCCTTTCTAGACCTCTCCTCCACAGTGTCCTGGTCCTACCCCTACTACCCTGTCTCCCCTACCCCTTCCTGGACCTCTCCTCCACAGTGTCCTGGTCCTACCCCTACTACCCTGTCTCCCCTACCTCCTTCCTGGACCTCTCCTCCACAGTGTCCTGGTCCTACCACTACTACCCCGTCTCCCCTACCCCCTTCCTGGACCTCTCCTCCACAGTGTCCTGGTCTACCCCTACTACCCCGTCTCCCCTACCCCTTCCTGGACCTCTCCTCCACAGTGTCCTGGTCCTGCCCTACCTTGGACCCAGCTGTAGTGTGTGTCTCTCTAACGCTGTGTCAGCTCGACCTGGTGCTGGAATTGGTCAGGCTTGGCTGAGAGGGGAGCTGTATTGGGATTGAGGGATATTATAATAAAGTTGCAGCTGTTTGCATAATTTTCCTAAGGGATAATACAAGTTTTCCTACCATTTAATCTACATTTTCTCATTAGAGAAGCTCAAGTTCTTGATTTGGAAGTCAAGGTCTCTGAATCCTCATAGGGCATTAAGGGCACATTTGGAAGGAAATTAACTGTGCCGTTTCCTCTTAGTCTGCTGTGTTCACGCTTATTATGATCCAGTAGGCAGGCATACCATTTTCCTCAAATATGTGTGTTTTTGTTAATTAATCGCCTAGAGTATTTTGGAGAGAAATCTCCGGCCTCCCTCCCTTCACAGAACTGATTGGTGAATCCATGGCTGAGCTCTGCTCTGGCTGTTTATCTTATGCTGGATCAGCTATAATGGTAATTAGGGCTGGGCGGTATACCATATTTGACTATATACCGGTATTGATACACGGACCGGTTTGGGTTTTTATTTTACCTTCTATAACGGTATTTGAATGTTTGGTTTTGTTCAGTCTGCATGGTCAATGTAGCGCATGCAACAATGTTGATGCCAATGAACTTGTTTCCTATTTGATCTTAATATAAATCCACAAGCGTTCGATAATTACAATATTTGTTTGTGTTTCTTATATCTGCAAACAGCTAGTTTGTATTTTCTTAGGAAGTTAAAGCTAAATAGTGTTAGCCACTAATGCTAATCGCTAGTTAGCTGGCTAGTCAGAGTAAACGTAGCTAGCTAATACAGCCTGATACCAGTACTGGTGGAGGCCTAAGTCAGCATGTTGTGCAACAGTATCTTCTAAATCAAAGAGGAATAGGCGAAGCATGAATATGTTGGCTACGTGAATAAAGATTTAATGTAGCAAAAGATTATAGGGTCCCCTAGGAAACACTGAACATCACTTTTTAGTTTCTACCCTGTCACAATAACTTGTCCATGGCATTTTCATTCATTGTCATGTCAAACACTGTAATCAAAGTGCCCACTGTTACTTATATTCTAACTATAGAATTGAATAAACATTATATTTCCAGGATCCCAAAAGCTCACCCAAGTGTTCTAAATCTAAATCGCAATTGCAACATTTGGTTAAAAATAAGGCCTAGTTTTTTGCCCATATCGTGGCAGTGTGGAAATCATCTCAAATGAGTGCAGGAAATGTAGAAATGGATGGAAATACAGGAAATTATTTTAGTTTGAAGTTTAATTTAACAGTATAACCCAATCAGGAAGGAGAAAGACCCATTGAAATCACTTGCCATCCTATGGTCACACACTACTCATGAAGCACATTGATACTTTTATTATTCTAAAACACAAAATACCGTGATACTGTCTCATTTAAAAAAAATACCGTGATACCGTCTCATTTTTAAAAAATACCGTGATACTGTCTCATTTTTAAAAAATACCGTGATACCGTCTCATTTTTAAAAAATACCGTGATACCGTCTCATTTTTAAAAAATACCGTGATACCGTCTCATTTTTAAAAAATACCGTGATACCGTCTCATTTTTAAAAAAATACCGTGATACCGTCTCATTTTTAAAAAATACCGTGATACCGTCTCATTTAAAAAAAATACCCTGATACCGTCTCATTCTTAAAGAATACCGTGATACCGTCTCATTTAAAAAATATGTGATACCGTCTCATTTAAAAAATATGTGATACCGTCTCATTTAAAAAATATGTGATACTGTCTCATTTAAAAAATATGTGATACTGTCTCATTTAAAAAAATATATGTGATGCCATCTCAATATTAAAAAAAATACGTGATACCGTCTCGTTTAAAAATAAAAAAAAACATGATATGATATTTTGGCCATATTGCCCAGCCCTAACAGTAATTTACGTGAGACTCCTGCTACCCAAACGAGTGGGATGGCTGTCTCAGATAGAGAGGAGTGTATCTATATATAGCACGGTAAGCTTGTTTGTGTGGTGAGGAAGTGGGTGAATGGCGTTTATTGCACGCCTACACGTATCCTTGTTTCTCGTTGGTGGAGATGAAGCTGTCAGCCAGCAGTCGTAACACAGGATCTGTTAGATTGTCTATCAGAGAGTCAGAGACAGACAGGGTTAGTATAGCAGCTGTATACTAGGGAGACGACTCCTCAGCGCTGCAGCACAATGTAGGCTAACTAAATCAGTGCAGAGGCTGCAGCTGAGAGAGACACTGGATCCACTGACCCTCTTTTCATGGTGAACAAACCGCTAATGTTGTCATGGTGTGGAGTGGGTGGGGTGGTGGTGCTGAAAGGCAGCAGTGGAAATGATTGGCAGTGGGTGGGTGGATTGGTGGGTTAGTTGGTAGGTGGGTGGGGATTGGTGAATATCTCCTCTGTGACATCAGAGGGCTTTGCTGGCCTGGGCCGGCTGCCCTGGTGTGTAGGTTTAGTTTACTTCCCTCTGGCTGAGGGAAGGGCTCTGCTCTACTATATACTCCACTCTGCTCTGCTCTACTCTACACTCCACTCTGCTTTACTCTACTCTATACTCTGCTCTACTCTTTACTCTGCTCTACTCTATACTCCACTCTACTCTACACTCTGCTCTAGACTCTGTTCTATACTCTACTCTATGCTCTGCTCTACACTATACTCTGCTTACTCTGCTCTACACTATACTCTGTTCTACTCTGTACTCTGCTCTGCTCTATACTCTGTTCTACTCTACTATATACACTGCTCTGCTTTGTTAGGCTCTACTGTATACTCTGCTCTACTTTATACACCGCTCTACTCTATAATCTGCTCTACTTTATACTCTTCTCTGTTCTATACTCTACTCTATACTCTGCTTTACTCTATACACTATACTCTACTCTATACACAATTCTATACTCTACTCTATACTCTGCTCTGTTCTATACTTTATACTCTGCTCTACTCTATACACCGCTCTACTCTATACTCTGCTCTACTCTATTCTCTGCTCTACTCTATATTCTATACTCTGCTCTGCTCTGCTCTACTCTATACTCAAATAAAATCTAATGTTATACTCTACTCTATACGCTGCTCTACTGTATACTCTGCTCTATACTCTGCTCTACTCTATACTCTACTCTGTACTGTGCTCTACTCTATACACAGCTCTATTCTATACCCTAATCTATACTCTATACTCTGCTCTAATGTACACTATACTCTGCTCTATTCTATACACTGCTCTGCTCTATACTCTACTCTATACACTGTTGTGCTCTATAGTCTACTCTATACTCCTCTATATACTCTGCTCTACTCTATACTCTACTATATGCTCTACTATATATTCTGCTCTAATCTATACTCTGTTCTGCTTTATACTTTACTCTACACCATGCTCTACTCTACACCATAATCTACACCATGCTCTATAGTCTACACTATGCTCTACACCATACTTTACTCTACACCATGCTCTATACTCTACACCATACTCTATACTATGCTTTACACCACGCTCTATACTCTACACCATGCTCTGTACTCTACACCATGCTCTACTCTACACCATGCTCTATACTCTACACCATGCTCTACTCTACACCATGCTCTATACTCTACACCATGCTCTATATTCTACACCATGCTCTGTACTCTACACCATGCCCTATACTCTACACCATGCTCTGTACTCTACACCATGCTCTACTCTACACCATGATGTATACTCTACACCATGCTCTATACTCTACACCATGCTCTGTACTCTACACCATGCTCTATACTCTACACCATGCTCTACTATACACCATGCTCTATACTCTACACCACGCTCTATACTCTACACCATGCTCTACTCTACACCATGATGTATACTCTACACCATGCTATACACCATGCTCTATACTCTAGACCATGCTCTACTCTACACCATGCTATACACCATGCTCTATACTCTAGACCATGCTCTACTATACACCATGCTCTGTACTCTACACCATGCTCTACTCTACACCATGATGTATACTCTACACCATGCTATACACCATGCTCTATACTCTAGACCATGCTCTACTATACACCATGCTCTATACTCTACACCATGCCCTATACTCTACACCATGCTCTGTACTCTACACCATGCTCTACTCTACAACATGATGTATACTCTACACCATGCTATACACCATGCTCTATACTCTACACCATGCTCTACTCTACACCATGCTCTACTATACACCATGCTCTATACTCTACACCATGCTCTACTCTACACCATGATCTATACTCTACACCATGCTCTATACTCTAGACCATGCTCTATACACTACACCATGCTCTGTACTCTACACCATGCTCTATACTCTATACTATGCTTTACACCACGCTCTATACTCTACACCATGCTCTACTCTACACCATGATGTATATTCTACACCATGCTATACACCATGCTCTACTATACACCATGCTCTATACTCTACACCATGCTCTACTCTACACCATGATGTATATTCTACACCATGCTTTACACCACGCTCTATACTCTACACCATGCTATACACCATACTCTATACTATGCTTTACACCACGCTCTATACTCTACACCATGCTCTGTACTCTACACCATGCTCTACTATACACCATGCTCTATACTCTACACCATGCTCTACTCTACACCATGCTCTATACTCTACACCATGCTCTATATTCTACACCATGCTCTGTACTCTACACCATGCCCTATACTCTACACCATGCTCTGTACTCTACACCATGCTCTACTCTACACCATGATGTATACTCTACACCATGCTCTATACTCTACACCATGCTCTGTACTCTACACCATGCTCTACTCTACACCATGCTCTACTATACACCATGCTCTATACTCTACACCACGCTCTATACTCTACACCATGCTCTACTCTACACCATGATGTATACTCTACACCATGCTATACACCATGCTCTATACTCTAGACCATGCTCTACTCTACACCATGCTATACACCATGCTCTATACTCTAGAGTCTAGACCATGCTCTACTATACACCATGCTCTGTACTCTACACCATGCTCTACTCTACACCATGATGTATACTCTACACCATGCTATACACCATGCTCTATACTCTAGACCATGCTCTACTATACACCATGCTCTATACTCTACACCATGCCCTATACTCTACACCATGCTCTGTACTCTACACCATGCTCTACTCTACAACATGATGTATACTCTACACCATGCTATACACCATGCTCTATACTCTACACCATGCTCTACTCTACACCATGCTCTACTATACACCATGCTCTATACTCTACACCATGCTCTACTCTACACCATGATCTATACTCTACACCATGCTCTATACTCTAGACCATGCTCTATACACTACACCATGCTCTGTACTCTACACCATGCTCTATACTCTATACTATGCTTTACACCACGCTCTATACTCTACACCATGCTCTACTCTACACCATGATGTATATTCTACACCATGCTATACACCATGCTCTACTATACACCATGCTCTATACTCTACACCATGCTCTACTCTACACCATGCTCTACTCTACACCATGATGTATACTCTACACCATGCTCTATACTCTACACCATGCTCTGTACTCTACACCATGCTCTACTCTACACCATGCTCTACTATACACCATGCTCTATACTCTACACCACGCTCTATACTCTACACCATGCTCTACTCTACACCATGATGTATACTCTACACCATGCTATACACCATGCTCTATACTCTAGACCATGCTCTACTCTACACCATGCTATACACCATGCTCTATACTCTAGACCATGCTCTACTATACACCATGCTCTGTACTCTACACCATGCTCTACTCTACACCATGATGTATACTCTACACCATGCTATACACCATGCTCTATACTCTAGACCATGCTCTACTATACACCATGCTCTATACTCTACACCATGCCCTATACTCTACACCATGCTCTGTACTCTACACCATGCTCTACTCTACAACATGATGTATACTCTACACCATGCTATACACCATGCTCTATACTCTACACCATGCTCTACTCTACACCATGCTCTACTATACACCATGCTCTATACTCTACACCATGCTCTACTCTACACCATGATCTATACTCTACACCATGCTCTATACTCTAGACCATGCTCTATACACTACACCATGCTCTGTACTCTACACCATGCTCTATACTCTATACTATGCTTTACACCACGCTCTATACTCTACACCATGCTCTACTCTACACCATGATGTATATTCTACACCATGCTATACACCATGCTCTACTATACACCATGCTCTATACTCTACACCATGCTCTACTCTACACCATGATGTATATTCTACACCATGCTTTACACCACGCTCTATACTCTACACCATGCTATACACCATGCTCTATACTCTACACCATGCTCTACTCTACACCATGCTCTACTATACACCATGCTCTATACTCTACACCATGCTCTACTCTACACCATGATCTATACTCTACACCATGCTCTATACTCTAGACCATGCTCTATACACTACACCATGCTATGTACTCTACACCATGCTCTATACTCTATACTATGCTTTACACCACGCTCTATACTCTACACCATGCTCTACTCTACACCATGATGTATATTCTACACCATGCTATACACCATGCTCTATACTCTACACCATGCTCTACTCTACACCATGCTCTACTATACACCACGATCTATACTCTACACCATGCTCTACTCTACACCATGCTCTATACTCTACACCATGCTCTACTCTACACCATGCTCTATTTAATTAAATTTTTTAATTTTACCTTTATTTAACCAGGCAAGTCAGTTAAGAACAGATTCTTATTTTCAATGACGGCCTGGGAACACCATGCTCTACTCTACACCATGCTCTATACTCTAGACCATGCTCTATACTCTACACCATGCTCTATACTCTACACCATGCTCTATACTCTAGACCATGCTCTATACTCTAAACCATGCTCTGTACTCTACACCATGCTCTATACTCTATACTATGCGTTACACCATGCTCTATACTCTACACCATGCTCTGTACTCTACACCATGCTCTACTCTACACCATGATGTATACTCTACACCATGCTATACACCATGCTCTATACTCTACACCATGCTCTACTCTACACCATGCTATACACCATGCTCTATACTCTAGACCATGCTCTACTATACACCATGCTCTATACTCTACACCATGCTCTATACTCTACACCATGCTCTACTCTACACCATGCTATACACCATGCTCTATACTCTAGACCATGCTCTACTATACACCATGCTCTATACTCTACACCATGCTCTATACTCTACACCATGCTCTACTCTACACCATGCTCTACTATACACCATGCTCTATACTCTACACCATTCTCTACTCTACACCATGCTCTATACTCTACACCATGCTCTATACTCTAGACCATGCTCTATACTCTAGACCATGCTCTATACTCTACACCATGCTCTACTCTACACCATGCTCTATACTCTACACCATGCTCTATACTCTAGACCATGATCTATACTCTACACCATGCTCTATACTCTACACCATGCTCTATACTCTAGACCATGCTCTATACTCTACACCATGCTCTATACTCTACACCATGCTCTATACTCTACACCATGCTCTACTCTACACCATGCTCTATACTCTACACCATGCTCTATACTCTAGACCATGATCTATACTCTACACCATGCTCTATACTCTACACCATGCTCTATACTCTAGACCATGCTCTATACTCTACACCATGCTCTATACTCTACACCATGCTCTACACCATGCTTTATACTATGCTCTACATCATGCTCTATACTCTACACCACATATGTCAGAGTCAAGGCCCGCGGGCCACATCCGGCCCGCAAGAAGGTTTTTTACGGCCCCTGGGATGATCTTGATTTATTATTAGAACCGGCCCGCAGCAAGCCGGCAGCCCGCAGATCTTTTACACGCACCAATACTACATTTCCCACAATGCAAAGGTGACGCACCGAGCAGTAGGCTGCTTCATTTCAATATTTATTGGCACAGCAGTCGTCAGCATCACAGTAAAATTAACTTTCAGATACCCATCAAAAATGGCAAAACGGAAGGTGGATACTGAGAACCGGGGGTTTCAAACAAGGTGGGAGTCGGAGTATATGTTCACGAAGGTAGCTGGAAAACCTGTGTGTCTTCTGTGTGGAGAAAGTGTGGCGGTACTGAAAGAGTGTGGCGGTACTCGACGCCGATTTGCTGACTTTGAAGCACAAAAAAGCAGGTTGGAACTGCTCGGTAACCCATTTGCTGTTGACGTGGAAAGCTCACCACCAAACCTCCAAATGGAGTTGATTGACCTCCAATGCAATGATGCACTGAGGGCAAAATATGCGGCAGTGGGTGCTGCGGAGTTCGCCCGTTTCCTCCCCGGCACAATGCCCCAGCTGCGCATCCAGGCTGCTCAAACGTTGTCTATGTTTGGCAGCACATACCTGTGTGAACAACTGTTTTCTTTGATGAACCTGAACAAAACATCACACAGAAGTCGACTTACTGCTGAACACCTCCACTCAATTCTGAGGATTTCTTCAGCTCAGAGCCTTACCCCGAACATTGATGAACTTGTGGAAAAGATGGGACACCACCAAGTATCACCCTCAACCTCAAACAAGTGAACATTACTGTGCAATCACATATTTAGAGTTTTTACTCAGTTCAAGTTTAAAAGTTAAAATTTAATATTTGTTTTCACTGCATGTTACTTCTCCTTAAACAAAGTGTTGTTTTTGATTAATAGATTTTTGCACTTTATTTTTTTGTATTTCAATCCAATTATATTTTAAAAATATTTCAGTTGAGTGGATGATAGAAAATTGCTATTATTGTTTTTTCTTTGAAGTAAATTTAGCCCACTTTTGCTAAAATAGAAAATATAGTCTACTGATGGTGCCTTGAATACCGGTTTCTTTCATTTAATGTTCATGTTATGGGGATATTTATATAAAGGAAATTTGTCTTTTGTGTCTGTTGAAAATTAAAGATTACTGACAGAGCCATAAGAAAATATTGCTTTATTTATCTGATCATATTGTAATATATTTGTTAGGTTTTCAGTAGGTTCAATTAGGTTCACTAGACTATATGCGTCATTTAAAAATTTTTCAATGAACATTCGAACAGTCCGGCCCTCGTCTTGTAGCTGATTTTTTTATTTGGCCCTCCGTCCATTTGACTTTGACACCCCTGCTCTACACCATGCTCTATACTCTACACCATGCTCTATACTCTACATCATGCTCTATACTCTACACCATGCTCTATACCATGCTTTATACTCTAAACCATGCTCTATACCATGCTCTACACCATGCTCTATACTCTTCACCATGCTCTACTCTACACCATGCTCTATACTCTACACCATGCTCTATACTCTACATCATGCTCTATACTCTACACCATGCTCTATACCATGCTTTATACTCTAAACCATGCTCTATACCATGCTCTACATCATGCTCTATACTCTACACCATGCTCTATACTCTACACCATGCTCTATACTCTTCACCATGCTCTACTCTACACCATGCTCTATACCATGCTCTATACTCTACACCATGCTCTATACTCTACACCATGCTCTACACTCCATACCATGCTCAACACCATGCTCTATACTCTACATCATGCTCTATACTCTACATCATGCTCTATACTCTACACCATGCTCTATACCATGCTCCACATCATGCTCTATACTCTACACCATGCTCTATACTCTAGACCATGCTCTATACTCTTCACCATGCTCTACACCATTCTCTACACCATGCTATATACTCTACACCATGCTCTACACCATGCTCTATACTCTTCACCATGCTCTATACCATTCTCTACACCATGCTCTATACTCTACACCATGCTCTATACTATACAACATGCTCTATACTATACACCATGCTCTACACCATGCTCTATACTCTACACCATGCTCTAGACTCTACACCCTGCTCTACTCTGCAACATGCTCTACACCATGCTCACCATGCTCTCTTCTCTACTCTATGCTCTACTCTATACTCTTCTCTATACTCTGCTCTACACTATACAAGGCTCTACACTATACTATATATACACACACACACACACACACACACACACACACAAACACACACACTGGTGCTCATATGGAAAATGTGTCTAAGGCTGTCTAGTTGGTGCACACAAAACGGGAAGTAATTTATGGAAGGGTTGGCTGAACTCTGTCAGACTACAGGAGCACTCTGTTTTGTTAAAGAGGGATTTAACCTCAGCTGCTCTCCAAATTCAAATTAAATGTAATTCTATGAAAAAGGCTCAGCTACCATTGAAGCAATTGGTTAATTCACTTGAGAGGAGAATATTTGCATTTTAGGAGTGTTTGAACAGGGAGTATTGTTTTTCAGTTCCCACTGGCATCTGTGTTAAGGTGCGACTGAAGGTCAGGACACTTCACCATGCAAAGAGAGTCCACTGTGGGGGGGTCGGTGGCTAGGTGTGTGTGTGCGTGCGTGCGTGTGTGCAAGCAGACCAGACTTTAGACCCCCTGCAGATTGAATGACTGACCGGTCAGTCTGGACTCTGGACAGGATCAGCTGTCTGTGCAGTGATGGCTGTCCAGTGTTGTCATGGAGACGGTGGTGTGAGGCTGCACAATAGAAGTTCAGTGGCCTGGTCCCAGATCTGTTTGTGCTCTTGCCAACTCAATTGCTGTCCTTGTTAAGCCAAGCATGACAAGGAGTGACAAGGAGTTGGCGTGATAGCACAAACACAATTGTACATACAGTGAAGACTGAATGGTGCTGGGAAGAACAGTAAGCTAAGCTCCTTCCCACCCTGGGAGGCTGTTGTGGTTGTGTTGTCCCAGTTAGTCACCCACCCCACAGTGGGAGTCATCCTGTGTTGAATATGGAGCTAATGGTGATGTACCCAATGAGCCATATGAGGATCCATCACATACAGTTGAAGTCAGAAGTTTACATGCACTTAGGTTGGAGTCATTAAAACTAGTTTTTCAACCACTCCAAAAATGTCTTGTTAACAAACTATAGTTTTGGCAAATCGGTTAGGACATCTACTTTGTACATGACACAAGTCATTTTTCCAACAATTGTTTCTAGACAGATTATTTCACTTATAATCCCTCGTCACAATTCCAGTGGGTCAGAGGTTTACATACACTAAGATGAAAATTCCAGAAAATAACATGTCATGGCTTTAGAAGCTTCTGATAGGCTAATTGACATAATTTGAGTCAATTGGTGGTGTACCTGTGGATGTATTTCAAGGCCCACCTTCATTTCACATTCTTAAAATAAAGTGGTGATCCTAACTGACCTAAAACAGGGAATTTTTACTAGGATTAAATGTCAGGAATGATGAAAAACTGAGTTGAAATGTATTTGGCTAAGGTGTATGTAAACTTCTGTGTATGTAGACTTCAACTGTATGTTACTGGATACAGCCAGTGCTGTTTCTGGATATATATTCTCTCTTTCTCAGCCTACGCTTCACTGTTCTGCAGCCTCATCAATCAGGGGAACCAGCATGGAGAGAGTGGAGCAGCAGAGCAGGCTGCAGACATATGCAGGACCGCTGATGAATTATTGAACAGTGCCAAGTGGATGTGATGTCGGCATGCATGCAGCGCATACAGAGGACTAGGGAGAGAGGGAGAGGCATGGGAGGAGAGGGAGAGACATGAGAGGGAGAGGCATGACGAGAGATGGAGAGGCATGGGGGTTGAGGGAAAGGAATGGGGAGAGAGAGAGAGGAATGGGGAGAGAGAGAGGGCATGGGGGATAGGGAGAGGCATGGGGGATAGGGAGAGGCATGGGGGAGAGGGAGAGGCATGGGGGATAGGGAGGCATGGGAGGAGAGGAGAGACATGAGAGGGAGACGCATGACGAGAGAGGGAGAGGCATGGGGGTTGAGGGAGAGGCATGGGGGTTGAGGGAAAGGCATGGGGAGAGAGGAGAGGCATGGGGGGGATAGGGAGAGGCATGGGGGATAGGGAGAGGCATGGGAGGAGAGGGAGAGACATGAGAGGGAGAGGCATGACGAGAGAGGGAGAGGCATGGGAGGAGAGGGAGAGACATGAGAGGGAAAGGCATGGGGAGAGAGGGAGAGGCATGGGGGATAAGGAGAGGCATGGGAGGAGAGGGAGAGGCATGGGGGATAGGGAGAGGCATGGGAGGAGAGAGAGACATGAGAGGGAGAGGCATGGGGAGAGAGGGAGAGGCATGGGGGATAGGGAGAGGCATGGGAGGAGAGGGAGAGACATGAGAGGGAGAGACATGACGAGAGAGGGAGAGGCATGGGGGTTGAGGGAAAGGCATGGGGAGAGAGGGAGAGGCATGGGGGGATAAGGAGAGGCATGGGGGAGAGGGAGAGGCATGGGGGATAGGGAGAGGCATGGGGGAGAGGGAGAGGCATGGGAGGAGAGGGAGAGGCATGACGAGAGAGGGAGAAGCATGGGGGTTGAGGGAAAGGCATGGGGAGAGAGGGAGAGGCATGGGGGAGAGGGAGAGGCATGGGGGAGAGGGAGAGGCATGACGAGAGAGGGAGAGGCATGGGGGTTGAGGGAAAGACATGGGGAGAGAGGGAGAGGCATAGGGGTTGAGGGAAAGACATGGGGAGAGAGGGAGAGGCATGGGGAGAGAGGGAGAGGCATGGGGAGAGAGGGAGAGGCATGGGGGAGAGGGAGAGGCATGAGGGAGAGGCATGGGGGGATAGGGAGAGGCATGGGGGAGAGGGAGAGGCATGGGGAGAGGGAGAGGCATGACGAGAGAGGGAGAGGCATGGGGGTTGAGGGAAAGACATGGGGAGAGAGGGAGAGGCATGGGGAGAGAGGGAGAGGCATGGGGGAGAGGGAGAGGCATGGGGGGATAGGGAGAGGCATGGGGGGATAGGGAGAGGCATGGGGGAGAGGGAGAGGCATGGGAGAGAGGGAGAGGCATGGGGAGAGAGGGAGAGGCATGGGGGATAGGGAGAGGCATGGGGGAGAGGGAGAGGCATGGGGGATAGGGAGAGGCATGGGGGATAGGGAGAGGCATGGGGGGATAGGGAGAGGCATGGGGGATAGGGAGAGGCATGGGGGAGAGGGGAGAGGCATGGGGGATAGGGAGAGGCATGGGGGATAGGGAGAGGCATGGGGGAGAGGGAGAGGCATGGGGGATAGGGAGAGCATGAGGGAGAGGGAGAGGCATGGGGGAGAGGGAGAGGCATGGGGGGGGATAGGGAGAGGCATGGGGGAGAGGGAGAGGCATGGGGGAGAGGGAGAGACATGGGAGGAGAGGGAGAGGCATGGGAGGATAGGGAGAGGCATGGGGGAGAGGAGAGGCATGAGGGTTGAGGGAGAGGCATGGGAGGATAGGGAGAGGCATGGGAGGAGAGGGAGAGCATGGGAGGAAAGGGAGAGGCATGGGGGATAGGGAGAGGCATGGGGGAGAGGGAGAGGCATGGGGGAGAGGGAGAGGCATGGGGGGGATAGGGAGAGGCATGGGGGAGAGGGAGAGGCATGGGGGATAGGGAGAGGCATGGGGGATAGGGAGAGGCATGGGGGAGAGGGAGAGGCATGGGGGATAGGGAGAGGCATGGGGGAGAGGGAGAGGCATGGGGGAGAGGGAGAGGCATGGGGGAGAGGGAGAGGCATGGGGGATAGGGAGAGGCATGGGGGAGAGGAGAGGCATGGGGGGATAGGGAGAGGCATGAGGGAGAGGGAGAGGCATGGGGGAGAGGGAGAGGCATGGGGGGATAGGGAGAGGCATGGGGGAGAGGGAGAGGCATGGGGGAGAGGGAGAGACATGGGAGGATAGGGAGAGGCATGGGAGGAGAGGGAGAGGCATGGGAGGAGAGGGAGAGGCATGGGGGAGAGGGAGAGGCATGGGGGGAGAGGGAGAGGCATGGGGGAGAGGAGAGGCATGAGGGTTGAGGGAGAGGCATGGGAGGATAGGGAGAGGCATGGGAGGAGAGGGAGGGCATGGGAGGAAAGGGAGAGGCATGGGGGATAGGGAGAGGCATGAGGGAGAGGGAGAGGCATGGGGGAGAGGGAGAGGCATGGGGAGAGGGAGAGGCATGGGGGATAGGGAGAGGCATGGGGGGGATAGGGAGAGGCATGGGGGAGAGGGAGAGACATGGGAGGATAGGGAGAGGCATGGGGGGATAGGGAGAGGCATGGGGGAGAGGGAGAGGCATGGGGGAGAGGGAGAGGCATGGGGGGATAGGGAGAGGCATGGGGGAGAGGGAGAGGCATGGGGGGATAGGGAGAGGCATGGGGAGAGAGGGAGGCATGGGGGGATAGGGAGAGGCATGGGGGGGATAGGGAGAGCATGGGGGAGAGGGAGAGGCATGGGGGAGAGGGAGAGACATGAGGGTTGAGGGAAAGGCATGGGGAGAGAGGGAGAGGCATGGGGGGATAGGGAGAGGCATGGGGGAGAGGGAGAGGCATGACGAGAGGGAGAGGCATGGGGGTTGAGGGAAAGGCATGGGGAGAGAGGGAGAGGCATGGGAGGATAGGGAGAGGCATGGGGGAGAGGGAGAGGCATGGGGGATAGGGAGAGACATGAGGGTTGAGGGAGAGGCATGGGAGGATAGGGAGAGGCATGGGGGAGAGGGAGAGGCATGGGGGGGATAGGGAGAGACATGGGAGGATATGGAGAGGCATGGGGGGAGAGGGAGAGGCATGGGGGGATAGGGAGAGGCATGGGAGGATAGGGAGAGCATGGGGGAGAGGGAGAGGCATGGGGGGATAGGGAGAGACATGAGGGTTGAGGGAGAGCATGTGGGGATAGGGAGAGAGATGGGAGGATAGGGAGAGGCATGGGGGAGAGGGAGAGGCATGGGGGGGATAGGGAGAGGCATGGGGGAGGGAGAGGCATGACGAGAGAGGGAGAGACATGAGGGTTGAGGGAGAGGCATGGGGGGATAGGGAGAGACATGAGAGTTGAGGGAGAGGCATGGGGGGATAGGGAGAGACATGAGGGTTGAGGGAGAGGCATGGGGGAGAGGGAGAGGCATGGGAGGATAGGGAGAGGCATGAGGGAGAGGGAGAGGCATGGGGGATAGGGAGAGGCATGGGGGAGAGGGAGAGGCATGACGAGAGAGGAGAGACATGAGGGTTGAGGGAGAGGCATGGGGGGGATAGGGAGAGGCATGGGGGGAGAGGGAGAGGCATGACGAGAGAGGGAGAGGCATGGGGGTTGAGGGAAAGGCATGGGGAGAGAGGGAGAGGCATTGGGGGATAGGGAGAGGCATGGGGGATAGGGAGAGGCATGGGGGATAGGGAGAGGCATGGGGGATAGGGAGAGGAATGGGGGAGAGGGAGAGACATGAGAGGGAGAGGCATGACGAGAGAGGGAGAGGCATGGGGGTTGAGGGAAAGGCATGGGGAGAGAGGGAGAGGCATTGGGGGATAGGGAGAGGCATGGGGGGGATAGGGAGAGGCATGGGGGGATATGGAGGGCATGGGGGAGAGGGAGATGCATGGGGGGGGATAGGGAGAGGCATGGGAGGATAGGGAGAGGCATGGGGGAGAGGGAGAGGCATGGGGGGATAGGGAGAGACATGAGGGTTGAGGGAGAGGCATGGGGGGATAGGGAGAGGCATGGGAGGATAGGGAGAGGCATGGGGGAGAGGGAGAGGCATGGGGGGGATAGGGAGAGGCATGGGAGGATAGGGAGAGGCATGGGGGGGAGAGGGAGAGGCATGGGGGATAGGGAGAGACATGAGGGTTGAGGGAGAGGCATGGGGGATAGGGAGAGGCATGGGAGGATAGGGAGAGGCATGGGGAGAGGGTGAGGCATGGGGGGATAGGGAGAGGCATGGGGGGAGGGAGAGGCATGACGAGAGAGGAGAGACATGAGGGTTGAGGGAGAGGCATGGGGGGGATAGGGAGAGACATGAGGGTTGAGGGAGAGGCATGGGGGATAGGGAGAGACATGAGGGTTGAGGGAGAGGCATGGGGGAGAGGGAGAGGCATGGGAGGATAGGGAGAGGGAGAGGCATGGGGGATAGGGAGAGGCATGGGGGAGAGGGAGAGGCATGACGAGAGAGGGAGAGACATGAGGGTTGAGGGAGAGGCATGGGTGGATAGGGAGAGGCATGGGGGAGAGGGAGAGGCATGACGAGAGAGGGAGAGGCATGGGGGTTGAGGGAAAGGCATGGGGAGAGAGGGAGAGGCATTGGGGGATAGGGAGAGGCATGGGGGATAGGGAGAGGCATGGGGGGATAGGGAGAGGCATGGGGGATAGGGAGAGGAATGGGGGAGAGGGAGAGACATGAGAGGGAGAGGCATGACGAGAGAGGGAGAGGCATGGGGGTTGAGGGAAAGGCATGGGGAGAGAGGGAGAGGCATTGGGGGATAGGGAGAGGCATGGGGGAGAGGGAGAGGCATGGGGGATAGGGAGAGGCATGGGGGAGAGGGAGAGGCATGGGGGGGGGGATAGGGAGAGGCATGGGGAGAGGGGGAGACATGAGGGAGAGGGAGAGGCATGGGGGATAGGGAGAGGCATGGCGGGAGAGGCATGGTGGTAGAGGCATGGGGGATAGGGAGAGGCATGGGGGATAGGGAGAGGCATGGGGGATAGGGAGAGGCATGGGGGATAGGGAGAGGCATGGGGGATAGGGAGAGGCATGGGGGAGAGGGAGAGGCATGGGGGGATAGGGAGAGGCATGGGGGAGAGGGAGAGGCATGGGGGAGAGGGAGAGGCATGGGGGAGAGGGAGAGGCATGGGGGAGAGGGAGAGTTATGGGGGATAGGGAGAGGCATGGGGAGAAAGGGAGAGGCATGGGGGATAGGGAGGCATGGGGAGAAAGGGAGAGGCATGGGGAGAAAGGGAGAGGCATGGGGAGAAAGGGAGAGGCATGGGGAGAGAGGGAGAGGCATGGGGAGAAAGGGAGAGGCATGGGGAGAGAGAAGGAATGAGCTCGGGTGAGAGAGAGACAGATAGTATGGGAAGGGGCGAGTTTATGTGTGCAACAGAGAAATATGGAGAGAAAAGGGTATTTGTATGAAATAATGCATGTGAGAGAGTTGGAGAGTGTGTGGAGTAGGTAGTAAGAAATGGGTTTATTGAGGGAGAGAAGGCAGTATATTTCCATCTGCATCGGTGGATTAACTGAAAAAGACAATGCATATTTTAACAGTCAAACAGGTGGCCATGTGCCATGAATCAATACACATACACTGATTTAATCCACTACCAGATTAGATCCACTCCTGTCACAACCATTTATTTAAAATGGAAAGATGATTCATGCATTGGAACAAACTTAGACTGTTTTATTCATGGTAGCCTAGCGGTTAAGAGTGTTAGGCCAGTAACCGAAAGGTTGGTGGTTCAAATCCCTGAGCCTACTAGGTGAAAAATCTGTCAATGTGCCCTTTTTTAACTTTACCTTTATTTAACTAGTCAAGTCAGTTAAGAACAAATTCTTATTTTCAATGATGGCCTATGAACAGTGGGTTAACTGCCTGTTCAGGGGCAGAAGGACAGATTTGTACCTTGTCAGCTCGGGGATTTGAACAACGACAGATTTGTACCTTGTCAGCTCGGGGGTTTGAACAACGACAGATTTGTACCTTGTCAGCTCGGGGGTTTGAACTTGTTCAGGGGCAGAACGACAGATTTGTACCTTGTCAGCTCGGGGATTTGAACAACGAGAGATTTGTACCTTGTCAGCTCGGGGGTTTGAACAACGACAGATTTGTACCTTGTCAGCTCGGGGGTTTGAACAACGACAGATTTGTACCTTGTCAGCTCGGGGGTTTGAACAACGACAGATTTGTACCTTGTCAGCTCGGGGATTTGAACTTGTTCAGGGGCAGAACGACAGATTTGTACCTTGTCAGCTCGGGGGTTTGAACAATGAGAGATTTGTACCTTGTCAGCTCGGGGGTTTGAACAACGACAGATTTGTACCTTGTCAGCTCGGGGGTTTGAACAACGACAGATTTGTACCTTGTCAGCTCGGGGGTTTGAACAACGACAGATTTGTACCTTGTCAGCTCGGGGATTTGAACAACGACAGATTTGTACCTTGTCAGCTCGGGGGTTTGAACAACGACAGATTTGTACCTTGTCCGCTCGGGGGTTTGAACAACGACAAATTTGTACCTTGTCCGCTCGGGGGTTTGAACAACGACAGATTTGTACCTTGTCAGCTCGGGGGTTTGAACAACGACAGATTTGTACCTTGTCAGCTCGGGGGTTTGAACAACGACAGATTTGTACCTTGTCAGCTCGGGGATTTGAACAACGACAGATTTGTACCTTGTCAGCTCGGGGATTTGAACAACGACAGATTTGTACCTTGTCAGCTCGGGGATTTGAACAACGACAGATTAGTACCTTGTCAGCTCGGGGGTTTGAACAACGACAGATTTGTACCTTGTCAGCTCGGGGGTTTGAACAACGACAGATTTGTACCTTGTCCGCTCGGGGGTTTGAACAACGACAGATTTGTACCTTGTCAGCTCGGGGGTTTGAACAACGACAGATTTGTACCTTGTCCGCTCGGGGGTTTGAACAACGACAGATTTGTACCTTGTCCGCTCGGGGGTTTGAACAACGACAGATTTGTACCTTGTCAACTCGGGGGTTTGAACAACGACAGATTTGTACCTTGTCAGCTCGGGGGTTTGAACAACGACAGATTTGTACCTTGTCAGCTCGGGGGTTTGAACAACGACAGATTTGTACCTTGTCAGCTCGGGGGTTTGAACAACGACAGATTTGTACCTTGTCAGCTCGGGGGTTTGAACAACGACAGATTTGTACCTTGTCAGCTCGGGGGTTTGAACAACGACAGATTTGTACCTTGTCAGCTCGGGGGTTTGAACAACGACAGATTTGTACCTTGTCCGCTCGGGGGTTTGAACAACGACAGATTTGTACCTTGTCCGCTCGGGGGTTTGAACAACGACAGATTTGTACCTTGTCCGCTCGGGGGTTTGAACAACGACAGATTTGTACCTTGTCAGCTCGGGGGTTTGAACAACGACAGATTTGTACCTTGTCAGCTCGGGGGTTTGAACAACGACAGATTTGTACCTTGTCAGCTCGGGGATTTGAACTTGCAACCCTAATTGCTCTTGTAAGTTTCTCTGGATAAGAGCATCTGCTAAATGACTCAAATGTAAATGTATTTTTTACCTGTAGTGACATAATGTTGTTCTCAGCAGTGAGTCCACCCCTCCTGTCCACATGGAGCCAGTGCACTGTGTTCCACTCTGATATAGGACATGCGTTGTATGTTGTTCTCAGCAGTGAGTCCACCCCTCCTGTCCACATGGAGCCAGTGCACTGTGTTCCGCTCTGATATAGGACATGCGTTGTATGTTGTTCTCAGCAGTGAGTCCACCCCTCCTGTCCACATGGAGCCAGTGCACTGTGTTCCGCTCTGATATAGGACATGCGTTGTATGTTGTTCTCAGCAGTGAGTCCACCCCTCCTGTCCACATGGAGCCAGTGCACTGTGTTCCACTCTGATATAGGACATGCGTTGTATGTTGTTCTCAGCAGTGAGTCCACCCCTCCTGTCCACATGGAGCCAGTGCACTGTGTTCCGCTCTGATATAGGACATGCGTTGTATGTTGTTCTCAGCAGTGAGTCCACCCTCCTGTCCACATGGAGCCAGTGCACTGTGTTCCGCTCTGATATAGGACATGCGTTGTATGTTGTTCTCAGCAGTGAGTCCACCCCTCCTGTCCACATGGAGCCAGTGCACTGTGTTCCACTCTGATATAGGACATGCGTTGTATGTTGTTCTCAGCAGTGAGTCCACCCCTCCTGTCCACATGGAGCCAGTGCACTGTGTTCCGCTCTGATATAGGACATGCGTTGTATGTTGTTCTCAGCAGTGAGTCCACCCCTCCTGTCCACATGGAGCCAGTGCACTGTGTTCCGCTCTGATATAGGACATGCGTTGTATGTTGTTCTCAGCAGTGAGTCCACCCCTCCTGTCCACATGGAGCCAGTGCACTGTGTTCCACTCTGATATAGGACATGCGTTGTATGTTGTTCTCAGCAGTGAGTCCACCCCTCCTGTCCACATGGAGCCAGTGCACTGTGTTCCGCTCTGATATAGGACATGCGTTGTATGTTGTTCTCAGCAGTGAGTCCACCCCTCCTGTCCACATGGAGCCAGTGCACTGTGTTCCGCTCTGATATAGGACATGCGTTGTATGTTGTTCTCAGCAGTGAGTCCACCCCTCCTGTCCACATGGAGCCAGTGCACTGTGTTCCGCTCTGATATAGGACATGCGTTGTATGTTGTTCTCAGCAGTGAGTCCACCCCTCCTGTCCACATGGAGCCAGTGCACTGTGTTCCGCTCTGATATAGGACATGCATTGTATGTCGTTCTCAGCTGTCACTTAACTAGTCCCACAGGAGATGCCTACAAAACATGCAGAGAAAATTTAATAAAATGCACAGCTTCAAGCCCCGTCTCTACCTACAGACAGGCAGTCCCAGTCACTGCTTCATTACCAGCCTCTGGAAGATGGCTAATTAGTGTCATTGTTGGAATAGTGGCGACAGAAGTGCCAGTGACATTAGCAGTGTTTTGGTCATGAACACTCCAGATGACCTCGTTTTCCTGTGGCCCTCAGAAACAGTGGAGTGGTTATGTGAGTCCGTATTTACCCTGGCTTTCACAACACACGGGTCAGGATTATGTGTTTACCTCCTGCATGCTGCATAGGAGTGTAGAGGTCAACGAGTTACTGAACAACACAAATGGATGGAGTGTTTACTCTCTAGAAGACCGAGCCAAAGCCAGTTGTTTATCTCACTGCCTTCTCTGCTGTATGTCTCCTCAGTCCTTACTGTACACCATGTTCACTCTCCCTCTTTCTCTCTCCAGTCCTACTTCGTCACTGACTATGATCCCACGATTGAAGACTCGTATACGAAGCAGTGTGTCATTGACGAGAGGGCGGCCCGGCTTGACAGTAAGTATAGACCCTCAGCCTGTAAACAAACAAATCTGACCACAACACTAATGTTCATTGAGAAATTCCAGCCTTCACAAGAGATTACTGTTCTCTTGGAGGGTTTAGTTTTGTACAGTACCTTTTTCAGGAGAAGTGCTACTGTGTGGTGTGTGTGTGTGTGTCTAACGTGTCTGTCCCTGTGTTTGTTAGTCCTGGACACGGCCGGACAGGAAGAGTTTGGAGCCATGAGAGAACAATACATGAGGACAGGGGAGGGCTTCCTGCTTGTCTTCTCAGTCACTGACAGAGGAAGGTGAGTGACAACCCAGTCACGTGTCGCCCCCACGCTGCCTCTCTATCTGTCTGTGCCTCTCTCTGTCTGCCTGACTGTCACTCTCTCTGTGTCTGCCTGACTGTCCCTCTCTCTGTGTCTGCCTGACTGTCCCTCTCTCTGTGTCTGCCTGACTGTCCCTCTCTCTGTGTCTGCCTGACTGTCCCTCTCTCTGTGTCTGCCTGACTGTCCCTCTCTCTGTGTCTGCCTGACTGTCCCTCTCTCTGTGTCTGCCTGACTGTCACTCTCTCTGTGTCTGCCAGACTGTCCCTCTCTCTGTGTCTGCCTGACTGTCCCTCTCTCTTTGTCTGCCTGACTGTCCCTCTCTCTGTGTCTGCCTGACTGTCCCTCTCTCTGTGTCTGCCTGACTGTCCCTCTCTCTTTGTCTGCCTGACTGTCCCTCTCTCTGTGTCTGCCTGACTGTCCCTCTCTCTGTGTCTGCTTGACTGTCCCTCTCTCTGTGTCTGCCTGACTGTCCCTCTCTCTGTGTCTGCCTGACTGTCCCTCTCTCTGTGTCTGCCTGACTGTCACTCTCTCTGTGTCTGCCTGACTGTCCCTCTCTCTGTGTCTGCCTGACTGTCCCTCTCTCTGTGTCTGCCTGACTGTCACTCTCTCTGTGTCTGCCTGACTGTCCCTCTCTCTGTGTCTGCCTGACTGTCCCTCTCTCTGTGTCTGCCTGACTGTCCCTCTCTCTGTGTCTGCCTGACTGTCCCTCTCTCTGTGTCTGCCTGACTGTCCCTCTCTCTGTGTCTGCCTGACTGTCCCTCTCTCTGTGTCTGCCTGACTGTCCCTCTCTCTCTGTCTGCACCTATCTCTGTTTTCCCTTTCCTCTCTCTCACTCTCTCTCTGTCTGCACGTCTCTCTATCTGCACCTATCTTGGTCTACATTTCTCTCTATCGCTCACTTTCTCCCTCTGTCTGCCTGCTCCTCTCTCTCGCTCTCCCTCTCATGCTAAACACATACATCTCTCTCACTCACTCTCTCTTGTTCTCCCACACTTCCGTTCTTGCCAACCTGTGTCGTCATTCTCTTTTGTTCTCCTCTGCTCATATACCTCTCTTTCAACATCCACCTCTTTACAGGCTTTGGTTTTCTGTGTAAAAACCCTGCATTAAATCACCTGCATGAGAATGAATGCATCCCCTCTATATGTGCTGTCCTGTAGTGCTGTGGTCGGCAGTCTTTGGGCCCTTGTCACCCCTCTGGTCCCTGTGCAACAATGTGATGGTGGTGTGTCTCAACCCACCCCTCAGAGTCCCCTCTCTCCCTGCTGTAAACAGTCTTTCCTTCCTCCATTTACGTTAGTCAAGGCTCTCCAGATTTACTATGTGCTCACCAAGCTGCCCGCCGGCAGCCATTCACTAGAACACACTCCTGGGTTTGTGGTTACATTCTGTTTCCCTTTTTCTCTGGGGGATATTTCTATGTATGGCGTTTGTTTCAAACAGTTAGCATGATATTTGTATTACACTAAAAGCCTTTCAAGTCAACGGGGAGCAAAGCTCTGGTTAAAGGGACAGACCTGCTTAGGGCTAGGGACAGACCTGCTTAGGGCTACCCCTCACAGAGACGTCAATCCCGTCTGCCTGGGTGCAGTGGGGGAGGGGAGGGCAGGGGGGGTTCATTTTTTGTGGCTGTGAGACAACATTCCTGGGAGGTCCACAGAGGCACCAGCTTTATCTCAGCTTTATCTTTATGTCTGAGCTCTATGTCACAGTTTGGTGTTGTAATCAAGCTCAAGCTCCCTTCTGGCTGGGTAAGGTGTAGAGTTTACTGGGGGCATTGAGTGATGCTGCGTGCTTTATGTTTCACAGCTTTGAAGAAATCTACAAATTCCAAAGACAGATCCTCAGAGTCAAAGACCGTGATGAATTTCCCATGATCCTTGTAGGCAATAAAGCTGATCTGGAGCTCCAGAGACAGGTAAGTAGCAGTCATCCTAATGGCCCAGAGGCCTCAACTCAAATACACATACATTTACATTTTACATTTAAGTCATTTAGCAGACGCTCTTATCCAGAGCGACTTACAAATTGGTGCGTTCACCTTAAGACATCCAGTGGAACAGCCACTTTACAATAGTGCATCTAAACCTTTTAAGGGGGGTGAGAAGGATTACTTTATCCTATCCTAGGTATTCCTGAAAGAGGTGGGGTTTCAGGTGTCTCCGGAAGGTGGTGATTGACTCCGCTGTCCTGGCGTCGTGAGGGAGTTTGTTCCACCATTGGGGGGCCAGAGCAGCGAACAGTTTTGACTGGGCTGCGCGGGAACTGTACTTCCTCAGTGGTAGGGAGGCGAGCAGGCCAGAGGTGGATGAACGCAGTGCCCTTGTTTGGGTGTAGGGCCTGATCAGAGCCTGGAGGTACTGAGGTGCCGTTCCCCTCACAGCTCCGTAGGCAAGCACCATGGTCTTGTAGCGGATGCGAGCTTCAACTGGAAGCCAGTGGAGAGAGCGGAGGAGCGGGGTGACGTGAGAGAACTTGGGAAGGTTGAACACCAGACGGGCTGCGGCGTTCTGGATGAGTTGTAGGGGTTTAATGGCACAGGCAGGGAGCCCAGCCAACAGCGAGTTGCAGTAATCCAGACGGGAGATGACAAGTGCCTGGATTAGGACCTGCGCCGCTTCCTGTGTGAGGCAGGGTCGTACTCTGCGGATGTTGTAGAGCATGAACCTACAGGAACGGGCCACCGCCTTGATGTTAGTTGAGAACGACAGGGTGTTGTCCAGGATCACGCCAAGGTTCTTAGCGCTCTGGGAGGAGGACACAATGGAGTTGTCAACCGTGATGGCGAGATCATGGAACGGGCAGTCCTTCCCGGGAGGAAGAGCAGCTCCGTCTTGCCGAGGTTCAGCTTGAGGTGGTGATCCGTCATCCACACTGATATGTCTGCCAGACATGCAGAGATGCGATTCGCCACCTGGTCATCAGAAGGGGGAAAGGAGAAGATTAATTGTGTGTCGTCTGCATAGCAATGATAGGAGAGAACATGTGAGGTTATGACAGAGCCAAGTGACTTGGTGTATAGCGAGAATAGGAGAGGGCCTAGAACAGAGCCCTGGGGGACGCCAGTGGTGAGAGCGCGTGGTGAGGAGACAGATTCTCGCCACGCCACCTGGTAGGAGCGACCTGTCAGGTAGGACGCAATCCAAGCGTGGGCCGCGCCGGAGATGCCCAACTCGGAGAGGGTGGAGAGGAGGATCTGATGGTTCACAGTATCGAAGGCAGCCGATAGGTCTAGAAGGATGAGAGCAGAGGAGAGAGAGTTAGCTTTAGCAGTGCGGAGCGCCTCCGTGATACAGAGAAGAGCAGTCTCAGTTGAATGACTAGTCTTGAAATATAAAGCAACAAGCTTTAAAAATGTGTCATTTCTAATTTACATTTTGAAATGTGAAAATGGATAGTGGTGGTGGTGGCTGGAGCTATTTGGGTAGACAAAGAGGGAGTGAGGAAAAAGAGAGTAAGAGAAGGTGACCAATAAAAACATTGTGGGACAGAGGAAAAGAGGGAGGAAGGGTATGAAAAGGAGAGGGCTCATTCCATGGCCTTCATTGGCTTTCAGCTGCAGTTTACTTTCCCACATGACTCCACACTGTCACCTGCTGGAATAAAACACATTCTCTCTTCTGAGCAAATATAAATGCATTTATCACATCAATTACTGTCATAATTATTTTTATTGGCTGAATATAATGTGGGGCCTCTGTTAAAATTGATAACTCAATATGATTCATCCAAATGAATTAGTCTAAATGTGGTCTTTAACATATTGGTTAAGAAGTATGATTCAGTTCTACCCATTACTGGCAACTCAATGGGTTCAGCTGTTTTAGGACAGTAGAATAAATGATTTTGCAATGAGGTCTGGGCCCGTATCCACAAAGTATCTCAGAGTAGGAGTGCTAATCCAGGATCTGTCCATACAATCTTATTTATTATGAACTAAAAGGCTAAACTGATCCTAGATCAGCACTCCTACACAGAGACACTTTGTGGATACGGGCCCTGGTCTCTAATCTTGTCATAATAGTTTAGGACGGACCAGAAGCAACAATATTCTAGCTAAGCACATATAAATCAGGTGCTATTTGAATGTAAAATGTAATGTGATACATTTGCTGTATTGTTTACATATTTCTTAGTGACCCACTCTTGGATGTGAACCCTCTGACCCATGTGCTTCTCAACCTCACCAGCAGATGTCACTAGTTTCCTGATTCTTGTTTGATAATTTGAAACCGTTCTATTGGTCCTAAAGTGAAGTCTTCACCCAGCTGGGGCACAGGGTGATGCCAAGGAGTACATGCTATTTATCTACGATTTATCCCTGTACCTGTTTCCTCCCTTCAGGTGACCCAGGAGGAGGGCCAGCAGCTGGCCAGACAGCTCAAGGTGACGTATATGGAGGCCTCAGCCAAAATCCGTATGAATGTAGACCAGGCTTTCCACGAGCTGGTTAGAGTAATCAGGTGGGTGGATTCATTACCGACTTTATAGTTAGAGTAATCATGTGGGTGGATTCATTACTGACTGTAGAGTTAGTTAGAGTAATCAGGTGGATGGATTCATTACTGACTGTAGAGTTAGAGTAATCATGTGGGTGGATTCATTACTGACTGTAGAGTTGGTTAGAGTAATCAGGTGGGTGGATTCATTAATGACTGTAGAGTTAGAGTAATCAGGTGGGTGGATTCATTACTGACTTTAGAGTTGGTTAGAGTAATCAGGTGGGTGGATTCATTACTGACTTTAGAGTTAGAGTAATCATGTGGGTGGATTCATTACTGACTTTAGAGTTGGTTAGAGTAATCATGTGGGTGGATTCATTACTGACTTTAGAGTTGGTTAGAGTAATCATGTGGGTGGATTCATTACTGACTGTAGAGTTAGTTAGAGCAATCAGGTGTGTGGATTCATTACTGACTGTAGAGTTGGTTAGAGTAATCAGGTGGGTGGATTCATTAATGACTGTAGAGTTAGAGTAATCAGGTGGGTGGATTCATTACTGACTTTCGAGTTAGAGTAATCAGGTGGGTGGATTCATTACTGACTGTAGAGTTGGTTAGAGTAATCATGTGGGTGGATTCATTACTGACTTTCGAGTTAGAGTAATCAGGTGGGTGGATTCATTACTGACTTTCAGGTTAGAGTAATCAGGTGGGTGGATTCATTACTGACTGTAGAGTTGGTTAGAGTAATCAGGTGGGTGGATTCATTAATGACTGTAGAGTTAGAGTAATCAGGTGGGTGGATTCATTACTGACTTTAGAGTTGGTTAGAGTAATCAGGTGGGTGGATTCATTACTGACTTTAGAGTTAGAGTAATCAGGTGGGTGGATTCATTACTGACTGTAGAGTTGGTTAGAGTAATCAGGTGGGTGGATTCATTACTGACTGTAGAGTTGGTTAGAGTAATCAGGTGGGTGGATTCATTACTGACTTTAGAGTTAGAGTAATCAGGTGGGTGGATTCATTACTGACTTTAGAGTTGGTTAGAGTAATCAGGTGGGTGGATTCATTACTGACTGTAGAGTTGGTTAGAGTAATCAGGTGGGTGGATTCATTACTGACTGTAGAGTTGGTTAGAGTAATCAGGTGGGTGGATTCATTACTGACTTTAGAGTTAGAGTAATCAGGTGGGTGGATTCATTATATGACTGTAGGTGGCACCACAACCCCACTATACCTCCCTGAATACAGTGGCAATGGGTTGAGGGAAAGAAGTAGTTTCAGCTTTTGTTCCTTCACTGGCACTAGTCTGTCTTTCTCAAGTACATTTGAAGGGTACTTTATGCAATACTTCCACATGGAATGTCACTAAGGGCACTTTCACATATCCCCTTATGATCTGGACCCTGGAAAGTTTGGTACCCTGATCTGAGCTATAAAGCACGTTTGAAACAGAAACAAACCCTAGCTGCAACGAATCCTGGTCCTGCGTGAGTAGCGGGTTCAAGACCCAGGACTAGAGTTCCAGGTGGCAGTGCCCGTACCAGGTGGAACTTTTTGCCCGTTTTAAACAAGCTAACTTGCTAACATCATGTAGAACAGTGTTTCCCAACCATGGTCCTCCAGTACCCCCAACATTACACAGTTTCATTGTAGACCTGGACAACCACACCTCATTCAACGCATTGAGGGCTTGATGATTAGTTAACAAGTTGAATCAGGTGTGCTTGTCCGGGGTTACAATAAACATGTGTAATGTTGGGGGTACTGAAGGACCGGGGTTGGAAAACACTGATGTAGAATGTGCGTCTTGCTAATTGCACCCTGAAACTTTTATTTACAGGTTTTGTGAAATCAAAACGTATTCTGTAGAATTCTCACAAACGATCCAGAAAACTGAACCAGAGTACCGAATTTCATATGTGAGAATACCCTAATGTCAATGACAGGATGTGATCTCATCTACACTCAAAGCCAGAACAAAACAATTGTTGCTTGAATGAGTCAGATTATTTTGTTAGAATCTTTCTATCTCTGCTTACTCATAACGTAATAATGCACTTTCTCCTCACAGGAAATTCCAGGAACAGGAATGCCCGCCCTCGCCAGAACCCACGCGGAAAGAAAAGGACAAGAGTGGCTGCCATTGTGTGATCGTCTGAGTGGGCCTTATCACTGTCACTCACCCAGCTGCTGTCACCAGTCCCCGCCTCCTGCCTGACATGACATCCTGTATGGATGACTGAGCGCTGCCTTCTCCACGTGCATGACTTCAACAGAAGTTCCTGTGGTAGTTACCAGGAACTACTGCCCCCCCTGCCCCCGGACTTCACTTCTAGAAGAAACTGACAACGCCAAATGTTAAAAAACACCACTTGACCTTCAACAATAATTCAATTCATATGAAAAAGTCCTAACACTAAACATTGCCTCTTAAATCAGCTAAACAATATCATTTTTTGTATTCTGAAGGACTTTTTCTTGCCTTGCAGTGACATTTGTACTTTTTGCCGAGATTGAATGAGAAATATATATATCCAGAATGTCAGTGAGAGGTTTACTAGTTACCAGTTTCTCATCAGAATAGAGCGGTGATCTTATGAAGCTCTGTGTATGTCATGTCATATCCGTTTTTACTTCCATGTGCTCATCCGCTACTGTACATAAGTGACATTTGTTGTGATTTTGAAAACGCATTTGTAATGATTTATTAAATCGCCACAGTACAGCGTGTAAGGTTGATGAGTTTGGTTTGACTTCTATGAACATAACATGTATACAAGTATGTACACTGTACAGTATAAACCTAGTTAGCCCTAAAGTTATTATGACAACTTAACTTTCCAGCGTCGTCAGCGGATCCATTTCTATGTCTATGGATTCTGCACTCATCTCACTGGCCAAATATGGAATGTTTACTGTATTTCCATTGTAAGGTTCATAGACTTTAGGCTTCTAATAACATGATATCAAACCTGTTTTATTTATTTAGTTGTACAACTCTTCTCTGACTCTTACCTGTTGTTGTTGACTAGCTCAGAGTCAGGTTGGCCTAATCAGAATTAAACATTTTAAACTCTTTATATTTTTAATCTTTGACAAGCAGAGCAGAAGAGACCATGGATAGTATTTATGTACCTCACTGGTAATGATGAATTTAATAGCAGACCAGTTTCAGAAATGTTCCTCTCTGACATATCTTTTCAAATCAATCCCTCCCAGTTGGAACATTGATTTTTGTACCATCTATTTGGCTCTCTTTTGGAACGTAGTTATTACTTAAAGTAGACAGAGGTATTGAGCTGTTGAAGCTCACTCATAAACAAACTGTAACTTCATTTCAATGACATGGTTGTTTGTTACACACTGCCTTCAATTATTCTTGGAGATGTGTTCATGTCCTCCAAGGTTATTGGTGTGACTCTGGGCCAGTTTGGAGCTGTTTCCATGACTCCCACAGTCACATGGAGGTTACATCACCTGACCTCTCACCTTTAAAGTTAACATCAAGACAATTCACACATTCTGTTGTCTTGTCATCCTTTTCAATATGATCTGTATTTCTGCTTAATAGAAACCAATGAACTATTGTAGTGTTGTTATATCATCATGTAATATAAGACAAAAAGAAGCATACGAAAATGATTATTTGATGGACTTTTTTTTAAATACTTTTATACATTATTTTCTTATCAAACTAGTTGACAAGTATTTTTATATGTCTGTAAGTGAATATGCTCTCACAGCACAGCAGTGTGTATATGTAAAGAGGAATGTATAATTCCCTTAGCTGGTTTTGAACTGAAGAAGACTGTAGGCCTACATTGGTTCTTGACCAACCTGTGGTCCAGAACCTTTCCTCCTCTCATGGTTTTGATTTGACTTGATTGGTCCTCATTTGGCCTAATCTTCCAAGAGTTGGTGTTGGTGACACATTTTCCTTGACCATTCCCCACTACCTTGCACAATGCCCATTCTGCAAATGTCAACCAATGTGTTGGTTGAGCGTCTCCACTCAGCCCACCTGACCTACTAGCAGGGTGGATTGTGGGTAGGCCGTTCACTCTTCTCTTCACTGTTCTCTAGGTCAATGTTTGGGTCACAGATTCATGTGTTCTGCTCAATGGTGGAGTCTGTATGTACCACCTCCTGTCTTTTGACAGACTTTATGTACAGTACATTCAATTCATATATGTTTTTCTATTCAAGTCCATGCCCCTTGCCCCATGTATAGCTTCTGGTGCTATAATAAAATCTGTCATTCAGCCAACTATAATAGCGAATATTCTTTTTGTTTTTGTTTTTTTGAGAAGTCCTGTATTTGGTGAACTTCATATTTTGTTGACCTTGTATTGTGAAGCGAGGTGGAACAATAACAGTTGTGTTGGCAGATATTGCTTTGAGATTTTTGCTTTGAGAAAATGGATGTATCCAATCAAAGAGGAATAAGATGAGAAGATTCCATCATTTCATACCAACTGAACACCTGTTGTCATAATGGGGATGGACCACTCTCTTCACTAATAACATTCCAACATTAGCACCACCTCTGAACTGTCTGCGTGAAAATGTCTGTCTTATTGGTGATGTAACTCATTCTACTATAGCTTATTGTCTTCCAGCTGGATAGATCTGCCTTACAGGAACAAATGTGTTCTTGTATGGAGGGTAAGTGTACCCGTGTGGCTCACCTCTCTCTGGCTGATGGTCATGTTATTCCTGTCATCTCCATCATCACAGCAGAAATATGGGGTCAGACGCCAGGCAGCACTTCAGTTCTTCACATCTGATTGGCCGTCTCCAGAATGTAGAATACAACTCTGGAGGGGAGGGAGCAGGACAGGGACATGGTTGCCATAGCACCCTGCACAAATGTCTCACAAATCAACAGAGGATCACTGTGTACGATTTGCTTTGAAAAGAACCCTTGAAGATAATTCCTACTTTTGGCTGTGTGTTCTCGGTGGCCTTGACTCTGAGTCATCTGTGTGGTGTTGCTGGGCTGGAAACAATACAGTGTGTAGTGCACTCAAGTCAAGCACAGTCATTTAAATGCTATTACCATTCTACCTGGCTTTGTCTCCAAATAACCATACAATGTATCATTGACTGCTACGGATGTATACTGGAGAAATCCTTACGTGATGTGGTGCATGAGTCTGAATGCATAGCCTCTGAACATCTACTGTGTCGGCTACTGGAAACCAAGATGATCTGTTGTCCTTTGACTGGTTCTACATTATCTAACGAATTGTATTGATTGGGGAACAGATGGCTATGGGAATCCAATCACATTATGCTTGGACTCATTCATAACAGCTGTAACAATCTACTGTCACTACACAAGTCAGAGACAGTTTTGTCACTGCAGGCCAGGCCTCTGTACCTAGAAAGAGACACAGGGGGCACACATTTGTCACTGCTGGGCCTCTGTACCCCACAGCTGTCAAATCATTTCTCAGATATAAGCTCTGATTATATTTTTGGAGTTAGGTTTGATCTGTAATGGTCCTAAAAAGTCACGCAGAGGACATTATTTTCATCAACTGGATCTCATTCATTTCTATCTGCTGGCAGAAATGAAAGCAAGGCTTTGACCAGGCGCCATGGCAGCAGTTGGGCTCAGGAGACATTTCCCCCTTAATTCTCAGATAAATAATGCATGCAAGGCTGTGTCTGGAGATATGTCTCAGTTGGCTGTAGACCTCCGCTCAAATGCAGGCCTTTGATCAAAATACACAGGGTAGGGAGGGAGACCATAGGATGTCCTTAATGGTCTGTGCCTTACTGGCAGCACAACAGTATCCTTGTTGCTTTGATACAGAGCAGCTATGGCTGCACAGAGAGATGGATCCTCCTGATGCATACTACTGTACAGTATACTACATCCATCTGGCTTCTCTCTCAACCACATTTATACTCCAGTCAGAGGCACACAGATACTGTACTCGGAGAAGAGGATGTGCAGGGCTCTGAGGGTGCAATACTGAAGTAGGGAGAGGAGTAGAGATCTCTGACAATGGGTGAATAACTCCAGGTCTTCTCACCGAAGTATCACGGAACATTCCAGTCTGTTTTTCTCTCAGAGGTTCCATTGTAGAGATGAACACACAGTGGCCTATACTGCATCTCTTCCACATGGACACACAACTGCAAGCACTGTGCTTATGCACACACATTCATGTGGCTCATTAGAAGGTGTGACACCGACAGTTGTGTGTGTGCTCAGTGGTGTCCATCTACTATCTGTTGCAGTGATTATCGTCTCCACTACAAATGAAAGGTGAGAGGGTCGGAGTATAACTATACTACAGTTTCTCATTTCAGATTAAGGGAATGGGATATGGAGAAAATAGTACGTGTTGGGAGGGCATTATTCCAGCTCTGTTAAAATGCCAGGATATTACTATCCTTTCACTGAGAGTTTAAGTTTGGTGGTAGTCATCTCATACATATGAGCTTTGTGGTATCTTCAGAGCTTTTTAGAGAGAGATGAACTTACCGCTATTACCTTATTGCGTGTCATCTCTCTCTCCTCTCTCTCTCCTGTTCCTTAATTTGTTCTCAATCATTGTCTACACTAGAGGGAGCCGAGATAGGATATATGTTGGGTAGTGCAGTGCCTCTTAAAGTCCTAAAACTGTTGATTGCACATATCAGTGATGATGGTGGATGATATTCCTTGTGTTTTAACATGGTTCAAACTAGAACCCTGTCTTGAAAACTCAGAATTGAATAGTAATGAAAGCCCAAAATACACAAATATCATGTTGTTGTAGGCATTTTATGTTTGAGTGACTCTCTTAAATGGATTTCTGCATCCCCTTGGTTACCATTTGTTTTCATACCCTCCACCTGTGTTTTGCTGACTCACTCTACTGTATTCAAAAGCCTAAAATGTGGCCACTAATAAGGACAAGGATTTCAATGGCACCCTTTATTACTGCAAATCACCTAATTAAATCAAAGGGAATTCTGTTCCTCGTTCGCCAGCACCATCATCAATCAGCAGTCATGCTGAGTATCTCTGGGGGGAGTGGGAGATTTCTTTGGAAAGGTTACAAGACATTGTATAATCTCAACTGCTCACTGGGACACAATTTCCCAGCTGGCTCGTGTTTTTTAAAGTTGTGACTCAGTGGGCTACTGCACATCCCTAAACTCTCACGGTTTGTCTGAGCTGCCTGTCCCAGTTGTCAGGGAGTCAAGCCCTTTTACTATTGAGCCTGGGTCTGATTCAACATGCCTCTGAGGGACCCCTATTGAGACTGCCAAGGTCCACCGCCACCCCCTCATAGCGTCTATCCATTGACACTGGGGTTTGGCAGGAGAAAGGGAGGGAGGGTGCCCACTCATCCACACTTCCTAGGCAGATCCCAATCTCTCTCAATGTCCCAATGAAAGATCTCGCTTTGCATTTGGCTCAAAGTCACAGTCCGGAAGGCAGGCATCCAAACCAGCTGCTTTAGAAAATCTGATGACCATTATATGTGTTTACCTCATTCTTGTCACTGACACAGCTTTTTGTGTGAACTTTCAATGTACCTGATAATGAGGGACCCCTTTATTCATCCGCACACTCTCTTTCAATCCTGCTGTGCTGTTAGAAATGTTGTGAAATCTTATGAGTTGGACTTGGCCTCGGCAGGAGTGGGCTGTATACACTGAACCAAAATATAAACGCAACAGGTAAAGTGTTGGTCCCATGTTTGATGAGCTGGAAAACAAATCCCAGAATTTTTTTACAGAAGATATGTCTCCCCAGAATACGTAGGTATACACGGCCAAGAAATATCAACAGATAGCTCTGACCACTTTGAATATGCCTGAAAATGATCTTTCATTTACAGTGCAACCAGAAGAAAACATGAATATGTAAGCATGTGTAGGCTATCAATCATGCCCAAGGAGATAGAGTTCAATACTGTCCATTAATAATTCAATAATAATGGAATGAATGGCAGGCCAACAAATACAGATAATAATTCAAATCACAATGCTACACCTTTCCAACGTCATCACCAGATGAGACCAACGGGCGTTACAATCTGGGGGACACTGTTACAGAGGATGGAGACTATACATACTTTAATGAAATACAAGTGAAATTTGATGTTTTTGCTCGTTGTGATCTGGAAATTACGCGATGATGTATTTAATCGAAATAGACGGGAACATGCCTGCGTGCGCGCAGCAAATGGAGTAACCCATGCATTCGTCAAATTATTGACAAGCTTGTCAACTTGCGCGCACTGATTTTTTCCCTTCACATTCCAAATGGTATAGCCTATAGAAAGTGAGTCCCTGAATCGATGTGCACCACATCTCAACTCAACCCATTCGTTCGAGGAGGAAACGCTAGAACTGGTGGGAAATATCGGCGTGGCATCTAAACCCAGGTTTTATTTTCGTGTCACGTTGAACCCTATTTAGCAACACCCCATAGAAGTCATGGAAGGAGTCAGCAGCAACAGGAACATGTCATACAGTCGATGGAGTTATGACAGGTAAGCGCTTATCATTTGGCAACATTTACCTTGTTATGCGAGCTGATATCACCAACTTGCCAGCAGAACCTCTCCTTTGCCTTTGTTTAGCAGGCTACCATTGTCATATCTAATCAGAAGTTGGTTGTGATTGATAAACCAATATATATATATATATATATATATATATATACAAATCCTGATATTGATAGAATATGTATTAGGCTGTCATGCAGTCTACACTGTAAATCAGTTGTTATCATGAGGCCTTTTGACACTGGCATGCCAAATTGATATGACCTAGATAAGTGTGTGTGTGTGTGTGTGTGTGTGTGTGTGTGTGTGTGTGTGTGTGTGTGTGTGTCGAAGCAGTGATTTGTCTGTGATACTACAACCATATTGCTTCTGGTCAATGTTGATTTCCTGAAACAAATACAATGTGACGGATCCTAGGAGGCTGTATGTCCTGTAACTTACATTTTCTGTTTTTTCTTTTCTTATTTTAACTCGCGGTCAGTTGAAACAGCTTTCAGTATATTTGAGTTGTAGTAAGCTTTGTCAGCACTGGTACAGTAAGTGGGGAAATAACTTATTTTTCTATTTCTGCATCAAACCGCTACAGTACAGAGCGTTGCTTGCTAGTCTTTATGTTCTGACTATAAGGCCTTTC
Source organism: Oncorhynchus nerka (assembly GCF_034236695.1). Lineage (NCBI taxonomy): Eukaryota > Metazoa > Chordata > Actinopteri > Salmoniformes > Salmonidae > Oncorhynchus > Oncorhynchus nerka. The sequence goes on from NC_088423.1 coordinate 79,171,445, forward strand.
CTTATTGGTCAGCAGACATAAGCACACACAGTCAGTCAGTAAGCAACATCCCACTGAGCACACACTGGTTGAATCAACATTGTTTCCACCTCATTTCAATAAAATGACGTTGAACCAACATGGAATAGACGTTGAATTGACGTTTGTGCCCAGTGGGATGCTTGTGGCCCGGCTCTCTTAAGCTCTTACATTGTGATTGGTATTCTAGACACCGTAACTGTGCTGATTGGGCATCCCAAGAGAATGCAGCGAGAGATTCTGGGTCTCCTACAGCTTCATACAATTTCTTTCAGCTCTGTGCAACAATGGGGGTGGGGAGAAGAGAGGGAGATTAAGCTGAAGCCTCTCAGCACGTCTCCTAGGCAGTAACACATTCTTGATGTTTTTGTGTTCATGATGTACAGTACCAGTCAAACCTAGAGACTTACAGTACCAGTCAAACCTAGAGACTTACAGTACCAGACAAAAGTTTAGACACACCTACTCATTCCAGGCTTTTTCTTTATTTGTACTATTTTCTACATTGTAGAATAATAGTGAAGACGTCAAAACTATGAAATGACACATGTGAAATCAAATCACATTCGCCGAATACTTACAGTGAAATGCTTACATACGAGCCCCTAACCAACAGTGATGTTTAAAAAAAAAATACGGATAAGAATAAGAAATAAAAGTAGCAAGTAATTGACGAGCAACAGTAAAAAATAACAATATATACAGGGGGTGCCGGTACAGAGTCAATGTGCGGGGGCACCGGTTAGTTGAGGTAGTATGTACATGTAGTAACCTAAAAAGTGTTAAACAAATACAAATATATTTTATATTTGAGATTCTTCAAATAGCCACCCTTTGCCTTGATCACAGCTTTGCACACACTTGGCATTCTCTCAACCAGCTTTGAGGTTGTCACCTGGAAACCATTTCGGTCATTTATGGAATTGACTTCCTTCTTAATGAATTTGAGCCAATCAGTTGTGTTGTGACAAGGTAGGGGGGTTTACAGAAGATGGCCCTATTTGGTAAAATACCAAGTCCATATTATGGCAAGAACAGCTCAAATAAGCAAAGAGAAACAACAGTCCATCTTTCTTTAAGACATGAAGGTCAGTCAATACGGAAAAGATCAAGAACTTTAAAAGTTTCTTCACGTGCAGTCGCAAAAGCGATCAAGCGCTATGATGGAACTGGCTCCCATGAGGACCGCCACAGGAAAGGAAGATCCAGAGTTTCCTCTGCTGCAGAGGATAAGTTCATTAGAGTTACCAGCCTCAGATATTGCAGCACAACAGACACATCTCAACTTCAACTGTTCAGAGGAGACTGCGTGAATCAGGCCTTCGTGGTCAAATTGCTGCTAAGAAACCACTACTAAAGGACACCAATAAAGGTCAAGACACACGAGCAATGGACATTAGACCGGTGGAAATCTGTCCTTTGGCCTGATGAGTCCAAATGTGAGATTTTTGGTTCCAAATGCGGTGTCTTTGTGAGACGCAGAGTAGGTGAACGGATCATCTCTGCATGTGTGATTCCCACCGTGAAGCATGGAGGAGGTGTGATGGTGTGGGGGTGCTTTGCTGGTGACACTGTCTGTGATTTATTTAGAATTCAAGGCACACTTAACCAGCATGGCTAACACAGCATTCTGCAGCGATATGCCATCCCATCTGGTTTGCACTTAGTGGGACGATCATTTGTTTTTCAACAGGACAATGACCCAAAACACACCTCCAGGCTTTGTAAGGGCACCAAGGAGAGAGATGGAGTGCTGCATCAGATGACCTGGCCTCCACAATTACCCGACCTCAACCTTATTTGAGATGGTTGTGGATGATTTGAACCGCAGAGTGAAGGAAAAGCAGCCAACAAGTGCTCAGCATATGTGGGAACTCCTTCAAGTCTGTTGGAAAAGCATTCCAGGTGAAGCTGGTTGAGCGAATGCCAAGAGTGTGCATAGCTGTCATTAAGACAAATGGTGGCTACTTTGAAGAATCTAAAATACATTTTGATTTGTTTAACCCTTTTTTGGTTGATACATGATTCCATGTGTTATTTCATAGTTTTGATGTCTTCACTATTATTCGACAATGTGAAAATAGTCCAAATAAATAAAAACCTTTGAATGAGTAGGTGCTGTATATGACATGCAAATGAATAGAGGCAGGCTGCTCTGCTCCTAAAATGTGACTGAGAGAGATGTAATGGTTTGTTGTGTGGAGAGATGTCAGAAGCTGTTCTTTACTGTGGTGCTTGATCCATGTTTGACACACTAGTGATGTCTGTATGCAGTACACATGAAATGGCACTCCATCAGACACGTGTCACACAGGTTTGACACACTAGTGATGTCTGTATGCAGTACACATGAAATGGCACTCCATCAGACACGTGTCACACAGGTTTGACACACTAGTGATGTCTGTATGCAGAACACATGAAATGGCACTCCATCAGACACGTGTCACACAGGTTTGACACACTAGTGATGTCTGTATGCAGAACACATGAAATGGCACTCCATCAGACACGTGTCACGCAGGTTTGACACACTAGTGATGTCTGTATGCAGAACACATGAAATGGCACTCCATCAGACACGTGTCACACAGGTTTGACACACTAGTGATGTCTGTATGCAGTACACATGAAATGGCACTCCATCAGACACGTGTCACACAGGTTTGACACACTAGTGATGTCTGTATGCAGTACACATGAAATGGCACTCCATCAGACACGTGTCACGCAGGTTTGACACACTAGTGATGTCTGTATGCAGAACACATGAAATGGCACTCCATCAGACACGTGTCACACAGGTTTGACACACTAGTGATGTCTGTATGCAGAACACATGAAAAGGCACTCCATCAGACACGTGTCACGCAGGTTTGACACACTAGTGATGTCTGTATGCAGAACACATGAAATGGCACTCGATCAGACACGTGTCACACAGGTTTGACACTTGCAATACAGTCATAAAAAGGCAGCTGACACAAACAACAAATATCAACATCCACAGTTAATAACCCACTTACAAACTAAACAGCAGCTCTTGTATGTATTTATTCTGGCTACGATACTATGGGTATGGTATGTTAAATGTAAGTAATGATTGCTCCAGCTTCTATGCTGTGCATCTCTCACTGTTAGAGGGGAATTTGATCCTGATTTAAAATGCTTACATTTTTCATTCCAATTTATGAGTTCCCTCCAGCTGGCCTCAGGTTCATTAGAAAATGTTTCTGGGCCACATGTAGACTCAACGGTGCTGCTATGGTTTGAATATGCTCTGCTCATGGACCAGGTGTGTGTTTGTTCAGGCATCGTAATTCATGGCTGTGCCTGCGAAGGTAGGAGCAGTGCACTCACAATGTGTTAGTTCAACAGGCCTGGCAGCCAGTACGCACAGCAACCACAGAGCGATGGAGAGCCAAGGTGGTGAGGGGAGATACTATTCAACGAGAGGAGGGGATCACATTCTCACAGATTGTGTTTTCATAATTATTGTGTGTCTGCTGAAAACATCTACATAAATGCCAGGAGATCTCATTAGTCTCTGATTTGGTATCGCCTCACATGGTACATTGCAGTTTTACAGCACTTCTTTATGGACCTCTAACAATTCTTTCTTTTACAGAAGGAACCTATTACATATCAATTATTTAATGCAATAATGAAGCCAGGACTACAATAAAGTGCATTACTGCAGGGGCCAACTTTTTACGTAATCATTTGATGTTTTTTGTGTTGGTGAGTAGTGTTGGTGAGAGTGAGCCATTTTCTGTGTGTGCTGCCATTGTATTTCTGAGAACATCTCTGGGGGTTAATGCACTGTTGGAGTATTGATGGTCCACGCTGCACACCTGCTTCTACGTCACAGATGAATGGGTGATGACACGGGGTACCGACGTGTGAGAGCTCACATCTATAATCTGTGTAGTGGAGGGGAATGACACACACACATACACACGCACAGAGACACTGTAGGCGCTAGGCAGACATATAACATAGCTCATGGCTGTTAATATTGTAACGCCAATAATGACATACGGTGCATAGTACATTTAAATGCACACACGCACATACATATTACTGTGTGTACTAACATATAAACTTTGGTACGAGTGCTATTTAGACACTGATCTAAAGACAGGAAGCACTATTTACTTTAATCGTATGACTAAATAGAGTAGAAAAATGATATGATTCCCACATCCTAACCTGTCTGTCTTACTGTTATTGATAATAGTGTTCAGTCTCAGTAACACAGGGTTAGTTCCATTTAAAAGGACCCATGAACACCAACATAGGAGCATGTCAAATGGAAGCTAAGAGTCTCTTTTTAACATTTTTTTATTAAGGCATATCCATTTTTCAACCCTTTTCCATCCTAAAAATGTGGAATGAGCAAAGGCTTTGATTTCTGGTCAAACAGATGAAAAAGGGGTCTTGCAAAACATCTACCAGAAAAAGTCCTTAAAGGTACTACAAATACATCAAAGACCCTTGCCAACTACTATCAACACATATATTTAGTTTTGGATACATCTTTCTGCCTTCTGAAAGTTTAAGAAACATTGCCTTGTGGCTTGAAATTCCGTTACCAAAAACCCACATGCTGTATCTTTTAAGATATTTTCTATTTTCTCTCCCTCATGAGGAGGGATGATAATTAAAATTCACAGAAGTAACAAGTATAGGTAAACCTATCAATTAGATAGTGTTTTTACTGATATCAATTTTGTTTATGAATTATTAAGTGATTAAAACTCAATTTCATACTAGTCATTAACCACAGTTGGGTTCACAAGTTTGGATGGCACAGTACAGCAAACAAAAGCATAGTACTGTGTAGAGTACAGTAGATTAACTAGAGTTCAGGACACTATTGCACTGAACTCTACTGTACTGAACTATAATCTACTTTGTCTTCTACTTTTACTGAACTCTACTCTGCTGTACTGTACTCTACTGTACTCTTCTGAGCTCTACTGTACTGAACTATAATCTACTGTACTGAACTATAATCTACTGTAATCTACTGTACTCTTCTGAGCTCTACTGTACTGAACACTACTCTGCTGTACTGTACTCTACTGTACTCTTCTGAACTCTACTGTACTGAACTATAATCTACTGTACTGTACTCTGCTGTACTGTACTCTACTGTACTCTTCTGAGCTCTACTGTGCTATACTTGATGTCAAACTAGTGAAACATAGATATCTAGGATTGGTTCAGATTTAGATCAGACCAATAAATGTGGTCTTGTTTGGGGGCAGAGCTCATTAAAATAATAGCCAGTGTGTAGAATAATACCCAAATATGCAAAGGAGGATATTGTATATTTATACATTTTGTGTAGCTATTTAGGATAGATCATCATGAAGTGAATGACATTAATATCCATAATTATGCATTTCTGTGTTGTACAAATCGGGGATCCATGATGAAATTCTGTTACCGCAATTCCAATACCAGATTTAAATCCACTTCACTTATGTCAGGCTTCACTTATGTCAGGCTGCTGGTAAGAAGTCTGGTGCAGGAGAGCGGAGAGTTGTGATCAGGCGCACACTGTAATTGGCAGAAGTGACAACAGACAGAAGCAACTGCGTCAATCTCCAGCCAATTGGCAAAAGTGCAAAGAGCGACAGTCACAATCATGCATAAGTTAAACAATTAAACACACTCGGGTTCAACACGGTACCCGGGGAAAAACCAGCCTGGCGCGTAACACGAAACATGTAACAAAACAGTTCCACACAAAGACATGGGGGAAACTGAGGGAATATATATGTAGTGTGATTAGGGAAGGTAAACCAGGTGTGCGGGGAAACAAGACAAAACAAATGAAACAATGACAAGTGGAGCGGCGATCGCTAGAAGACCGGTGACGTCTACCGCCCGAACGCTGCCCGAACAAGGAGAGGAGCCGACTTCGGCGGAAATCGTGACAACTTACTGTAGTTCAATAACCAAAATAGATTTTTTTCAAAGTCAATGTGTGATGTCATAGCTGGAGCAGATATTTAACTAATGTGGACATAAACTTTTAGAGATTTTACTGAATCTTTGTATCTGCACAGTTCTTCCACTAAATGTGTTTTTTGTCAAATGTTCAGTGTAAATTGGTCAACGTAGTCATTGTGTATAGAGGTGTATGCATCTAAGTAAATAACAGTGTCTGTCTGCCTCTTATCGACTCAGAATGGAACAGAGGGGGCCTGGGTTGGAGAGAGTGGGGGCCTGGGTTGGAGAGAGTGGGGGCCTGGGTTGGAGAGAGTGGGGGCCTGGGTTGGAGAGAGCGGGGGCCTGGGTTGGAGAGAGCGGGGGCCTGGGTTGGAGAGAGCGGGGGCCTGGGTTGGAGAGAGCGGGGGCCTGGGTTGGAGAGAGCGGGGGGCCTGGGTTGGAGAGAGCGGGGGCCTGGGTTGGAGAGGGTTGGAGAGAGCGGGGGCCTGGGTTGGAGAGAGCGGGGGCCTGGGTTGGAGAGAGCGGGGCCTGGGTTGGAGAGAGCGGGGGCCTGGGTTGGAGAGAGCGGGGCCTGGGTTGGAGAGAGAGCGGGGGCCTGGGTTGGAGAGCGAGGGGGGCCTGGGTTGGCGAGCGAGGGGGGGCCTGGGTTGGCGAGCGAGGGGGGGCCTGGGTTGGCGAGCGAGGGGGCCTGGGTTGGAGAGCGAGGGGGCCTGGGTTAGGGAGAGAGGGTGCCTGAGTTAAACAGAGAGAGGGGGCCTGAGTTGAACAGAGAGAGGGAGAACGAAGGGGCTGGGTTTGGACACAAGTGGGCAGATTTATAGGGGTTACACATATTAGAGACTGTTTTCAAAACACTGCTGTTGCAAGGCCCAGACTGAATTCTACTCTGTCAGTGCCATACACAGGTTGGTGTGTGTGTCTGTGAGTGAGGTCAGGGCTCTGCTGGGGCCATTAGCCAGGATTTTGATTGCAAACACATCACTGATGGATAATATCTGATGGTTGTAATATCAATGTAACAATATAGGTCCTATGTTGAGAACTGTTCCAGTAACTGGCCCTAGCAGTATATAGAGCACTCAATAGGTCTTAATCCAGTTCCCTGAGGCTTCACATCAAGGGTCATGGCATTGATGGTCAATCGTTTCCAGTTGCAATCTTCAAGGCTTCAAAAACACAGCCCCCCAGGAATGTATAGTTTTAGGCTCCTGTAACCATATGCTTTCTGAGTTTAGTTGGGTAAACACAAAATTCATGAGGTTGGGATATGATTTCCTCAGAGCATAAAGCTGTATAATGTTTGGGCCATTGTCTATCAGTAGTTAATTGAAGCCTATCCTCCTACCCTCTATTACCTCTAATTGGATCCCATCTGATGAGTCTATTGGAAGGGGAGAGTGCTTGTCGTCAGGCAAAGTTATTGTTCCAGAAGTAATGAATTATGAGACCAAGAGACCACTATGAGGGGAGCAGCTGTCTGCTTTTACCTGGCTTTCTACTAAAATAGCTAGTGTGAATAAGAAGCATTACCACTGAGACTGTTCTGGGAACTTCTGCTCTGAGGAGTGCGCTACACTTCAGTAATTATAGCCCCCAATCAGATAGTGGTGCTGGAAGTGGAAATGCTTTTTACCAATATGTTGTTTAGGGAGGCATACTGTGTATATTAGATTAGATGAACATTTGAATATTTCAATAATAGGCAGCTGGAGACAACCATGTTCACAGATGTTGCCTTTGGCTTTTATAAAACGGCACTGTATTTCAGTTTATACTAAGGTCTCAAATATCCTATTTATATTTTACATGTAAAACTACAGTAATGTTTCTATCCTCACAACCTAATTTTACTGCCTAAGATATAGATTCACCCAGCTGGCTGTAGAGCACAGCTCCAGACTGGTCTGGTTGGCAGTACATTCATATGAATATTTATTTAAATGCAGCATCTTGCCAGCAGCTATCAAAATATATTATAATTCCTGGGTAGCTGTATGCATTTTTCTGTGTCAACCTCTAAGAGGAGTGGGATTTAAGTGATGCTTAACTCAGTTTCTTTAGCAGTCTGACAGACCTTAATATCTTACCTGTGTGACAGGACTACGACCACGACTGTAGGGCTGAGGTGCTTTGTTTCTGTTTTCAAGGATTTTTCCAAAGGGTTTGAATGTTTCCCCACCATCCTCAATCTGACTTTATTGTCATTTGTCATACTCTCATACACTACCTCACTTTCCCAACCTCAAAACATACATTGATATCAATCTGGTGGCATGGTAGAAAGGAAGTCGTTGTTCTGTTTGGTCCTTTGCTTGAGGTGTCCTGGTTGTGTTCCTAATGGCACCCTATTCCCTTTATAGTGCCCCAGACCATGTTCAATAGGTGCTATTACCTAGAATCTGGCTACTGTATATCACATGATTATAGTTTATTACTTTTCAGCTGAATCCCAGTGTTTGAATGATGTGTATTGACTGCAATATATGGCACAGTGTTCACTGATAGCTTGAATGGTAGGAGGTTGAACATAGTGATGAAAGAGTGTATGTACACTACCGTTCAGATGTTTGGGGCCACTAAGACATTTGAAGAAAAACACATTTTTGTCGATTTAAAATAACATCAAATTGATCAGAAATACAGTGTAGACATTGTTAATGTTGTAAATGACTATTGTAGCTGGAAACAGCAGATTTTGTATGGACTATCTACATAGGCGTACAGAGGCCCATTATCAGCAACCATCACACCTGTGTTCCAATGGCACGTTGTGTTAGCTGATCCAAGTTTATCATTTTAAAAGGCTAATTGATTATTAGTAAACCATTTTGCAATTATGTTAGCACAGCTAAAAACTGTTGTTATGATTAAAGAAGCAATGGGGTGGCAGGGTAGCCTAGTGGTTAGAGCGTTGGACTAGTAACCGGGAGGTTGCAAGTTCAAACCCCCGAGCTGACAAGGTACAAATCTGTCGTTCTGCCCCTGAACAGGCAGTTAACCCACTGTTCCTAGGCCGTCATTGAAAATAAGAATTTGTTCTTAACTGACTTGCCTGGTTAAATAAAGGTAAAATAAATAAATAAATAATAATAATAAAATAAAACTGGCCTTTAGACTAGTTGAGTGTCTGGAGCATCAGCATTTGGGTACCTGCACTTGAGTGTGTCTTGTTAGGATTATGGAGGATGTACCATATACGTACTATATCTTACCCCTTGGCTGTGACTGTGCTGGTGTACAGTATATGGAGATGTTATTACAGTGTTCACATCCACTTCCAGACAGGCTGCTATTTAATGATCAGAAGCTGCACTGCTGAAGAATATTGAGTTTTGTCACAATGGAGAGAGAATTTAATTGGTAAACAATGTTCTTTTCAAAGCATAGTTGCGCAGTATGTAAAGAAAATGTAATTAGATTTTCCAATTAAAATACAATTGGTTACTTATGTCATTTGAAATGGAATGTTTCTGTAACTGAAGGGGAGTTTCACTATCAACAAAAAAGATGAGAGTCAATCTCTATTCTGGCCTGTATTTAGACAGAAATGTACACTCAGGTTTGCTTCCCAAATGCATCCTAAATGACACCCTATTGTTCCTGGTCAAAAGTAGTGTACTACATATTCTTGCCTGCATCCAGATTTAAGAGACAGACTGGTCTCTCAGTCTACTGTATGCTAAACCTCTCTTTTGAATAATTGATCTTAGCGCAGGGAAGGTTGACCTCTGGTATGCTGTGTGGAATGCTAACCATGTTTTAAAGTAATAGTCAGCGCTTGACTTGGGCAGCAGCTCACTGGATCTGATTACTGGCACCTCAAATGTTCTACTGCTTGAGCTCCTGTTCCTCTTATTGAACATTAGTTCAGAAGTCTTGTGGAGCTCTTGCACCCAAATGTAAACAGCACCGGCCCCTATTTCAGTCCAAGTCGAGCACTGGTAATAGTGGGTACTATGGAGACAGTCAGACTCTTTTTTTTTTAGTAATAGGCGTTTCTTACTGTAGAAATAAATTGGACTATTATTATAAGCCTCGGCGCGCTGACTGTCTGTTGGATACTACTATCTCTATAATTCATGGCCAGCATAATGCATGAGATCTCTCTACTGGCTCTACAGCAGGTTTAATTGTCAATTTCATTTGGTTCATTATTGGGTGAGATTCTGGTCCAAGTTAAAAAGTTATAATTATACTCTGTCTTATTCATTGAGACATGTTGTATTACTGTATGGGAGTATTGCGGACCACTGCCTGTGAATAGCAGTGACTGAGTCTAACTCTCCTACACTGCTATAGTCAGTGTTTATATGTTGCAATGTCATGATAGTGTCACAGTACACTGTCGACCTCCTCGTCCCTTACTTTCCCAAGGACACAAAGTGTTTTGAGAAGAGAACAAACCTCGAAGTGAGTTAATAGTGGAGAACTGCAGCACGTGCACTGCCTGAGCTGTAGAGATCATATTAATACGGGTGTGGAGCACCTCTTGTTAAAGCCAAAGTGTGCTGGGACAACTGCAAAGACAGCAATTAGAGCTGGTAGCTGCCTGCCTGCGACTGACGATCACAGTGAATGCTACGTATATAATTATATAGCTAGGCTCTAAAGGATACCAGAGCTGGAAAAGTAAATAGCCAATTTCATTGCTTGTGTTTTGTAGGTATGGAAGGGGCTTGTGTTTGTGTAAAGAAGCCTTATAGTGTGATGAATAGATGGTTCCGTTGTGAAGGGAAAATGGGAAATTACGAGTAGTTATGGTTAGGTCTTTATACACTGAGTACAAAACATAAGGAACACCTGCTCTTTCCATGACATAGCCTGACCATGTGAATCCAGGTGAAAGATATGATCCCTTATTGATGTCACTTGTTAAATCCACTTCAATCAGTGTAGATGAGAGGATGAGACCGGTTAAAGAAGATTTATAATCCTTGAGACAGTTGAGACATGGATTGTGTATTTGTGCTATTGAGCGTGTGGATGGGCAAGACAAAATATTTAAGTGCCTTTTGAAGGGGTTATGGTAGTAGGTGCCAGGCACACTGGTTTGAGTGTATCAAGAACTGCAACGCTGCTGGGTTTTTCACTTTCAACAGTTTCCCGTGCGTATCAAGTGTTGGGATTCGTTCCTTGTTCCTTTATAAGAAGCAGAGACTAGAAAAGACTGGAACAATATTAAACATTCTAATGAATATATATATATATTGTTAATATGTAGTCTATGACCCTATTAATGTAAGGAAGACCCCTCCCCTTCTATTAATACAACATGAGCATAATCAATTATTATAATACATCAAACATTTGTTACAGCCCCTATCATGACCCCAAGGTGAACCTGACGCAAGAATGGTTCACCACCCAAAGGACATCCAGCCAACTTGACACTGTGGAATGCATTGGAGTCAACATGGGCCAGCATCCCTGTGGAACACTTTGGACACCTTGTAGAATTGAGGCTGTTCTGAGGGCAAAAGGGGGGGGGCAACTCAATATTAGGAAGCTGTTCCTAATGTCTTGTACACTTAGTGTATGATTCTACATAGTAACAGTATTATATATCATGTTGGAGTTGTAGGTACCCCTCCATAGATGTTTTTTGCTGACCTTCTAACCATGAAATGGCCAACGTGAGTAAAACATTTAAATGTGTTAACCCTCGCAAGGCTGCTGGCTCAGACGGCATCCCTAGCCGTGACCTCGGAGCATGCGCGCATGAGCAGACCAGCTAATTGGTGTGTTTACGGACATATTCAATCAATCCCTATCCCAGTCTGCTGTGCCCACATGCTTCAAGAGGGCCACCGTTGTTCCTGTTCCCAAGAAAGCTAAGGTAACTGAGCTACACAACTATCGCCCTGTAGCACTCACTTCTGTCATCATCAATTGCTTTGATAGACTATCCAAGGATCATATCACCTCCACCTTACATGACACCCTAGGCCAACTCCAATTTGCTTACCGCCCCAATAGATCCACAGACGACACAATCACACTGCACACTGCCCTAACCCATCTGGACAAGAGGAATACCTATGAAAGAATGCTGTTCATCGACTACAGATCAGCATTTAACACCATAGTACCCTCCAAACTCGTCATTAAGCTCGAGACCCTGGGTCTTGCCCCCGCCCTGTGCAACTGGGTCCTGGACATTCTGACTGGCCGCCCCCAGGTGGTGAGGGTAGAAAACAACATCTCCACCCCGCTGATCCTCAACACTGGGGCCCAACAAGGGTGCGTTCTCAGCCGTCTCCTGTGCTCCCTGTTCACCCATGACTACTTGGCCATGCACGCCTCCAACTCAATCATTAAGTTTACAGACGACACTACAGTGGTAGGCTTGATTACCAACAACGACGAGATGGCCTACAGGGAGGAGGTGAGGGCCCTCACCTAAAGTGTGGTGTCAGGAAAATAACCTCCCATTCAACGTCAACAAAACAAAGGAGATTATCGTGGACTTCAGGAAACAGCAGAGGGATCCACATCGACGGGACAGTAGTGGAGAAGGTGGAAAGTTTTAAGTTCCTCGGTGTACACATCACGGCCAAACTGAAATGGTCCACCCACACAGACAGCATGGTGAAGAAGGCGGAACGGCACCTCTTCAACCTCAGGAGGCTTAAGAAATTTGGCTTGTCACCGAAAACACTCACAAACTTTTACAGATGCACAATCGAGAGCATCCTGTTGGGCTGTATCACAGCCTGGTACGGCAGCTGCTCCGCCCACAACCGTAAGGCTCTCCAGAGGGTAGTGAGGTCTGCACAAATCATCACCGGGGGCAAACTACCTGCCCTCCAGGACACTTACAGCACCCGATGTCACAGGAAGACCAAAAAGATCATCAAGGACATCAACCACCCGAGCCACTGCCTGTTCACCCCACTATCATCCAGAAGGCATGGTCAGTACAGGTGCATCAAAGCTGGGACTGATAGAAGCTGTTTTTCAGTCTATCTCAAGGCCATCAGACTGTTAAACAGTCATCACTAACATTGAGTGGCTGCTGCCAACATACAGACTCAAATCTCAAGCCACTTTAATAATTGGATGTAATAAATGTATCACTAGCCACTTTAAACAATGCCACTTTATATAATGTTTACATACCCTACATTACTCATCTCATATGTATATACTGTACTCTATACCATCTACTCCATCTTGTCTATGCCGCACGGCCATCGCTCTTCCATATATTTATATGTACATTCTTATTCATCCCATTACACGTGTGTGTGTGTGTATATATAAGGTAGTTGTTGTGAAAGTGTTAGATATTACTGCACTGTCGGAACTAGAAGCAACAAGCATTTCGCTACACTCGCATTAACATCTGCTAACCATGTGTATGTGACCAATGAAATTTGATTTGACTCCCAGAGTATTCATTTGTCTTATAATTTTCTATTAGTCCTCATGCTCTGCTCTGCTTGTGAATGAGCATAACAACAGAACACAACTAGTAAAATCTCTGATAATTGCTGTGTGGTCTCTGGAGGTGTTTTGAACATATCTGATATGTAAGGAAAGACTCCAACCATCCCAGTCTTTTCACTGAGCATGGCCTCTTTGTTCCAGTACACTGGCCAATTGCCAGAGTAAGCGGTCAGTGGCAAACTCACACATCATAGACAGGAACTGTCCAAGGTCCTTGCAAATGATGTATATAAACCCTGCATAGCTGATGCTATGTTTTGGCCATGGAGAGACTTTGAAGCCACCGGTCGGCCATATTGTAACTCCTCAAAAAAGCAGTCCTAAATATTGTAGAATGGAATTCTACAATATTTAATTCAAATGTTTTAAGGACATATTCACATGTATTATTTTGTTTTAGTGGGGACAGTAACATTAGTACTTTCAAAGTATACTTTAAGGAAAATGTTTTCATGTTTTTCTGTTTAGCTCACATAATATAATTTTAAAAGAATGCATTAAGGTGACTGTAATAGAATAAACATAGCAAAAACAAAAGGTCACAATAGTAAACTAATTTCTATCGCTTCCAAAATATTTTTTACAATGGTGGGGGAGTGCCAAGATGGTGGCTTGTGGCTTCAAAACAGCACCCCCTGTCAGTCATCTAGTGTATATATATAAATCATTGGTCTTTACATTGATCACACACTGATTAACTGTCTTAATACTTCAGCCTTTGACATGTTTCCTTCATGTGGACATTCTTGGAAATGCTCACGGCAATTAAAAAAACATGTTGCTTGCTCTGCACACCTGAAAGCAGCGTTGAGTTAATGAGGAACTCTGACTCCTCTACCCTGGAGGTGGGAGAGGTTGGAGAGAACAAATCCCTATGGACTGGATTAGTCATAAAGCTATAGACAAGCTCTCCATCCACAGACAGGGGAGGCCATGGGAAACCAATCGTTAAACTGGTTGGCTGATTGCAGGCTCCTAGTTGACAACGAGTAGGCCACTGTGTGGGATGGATACCACATTATCTCATCACATTATTGACCACAGATCATCTAGCTGGATGTTCTTTTTCTCGCTCGCTTGCTCGCTGTCTCTGAGCCATTGTTCCCGGATGTAATGATTCACTCACTGACAAGTTTCAGCAGAAAAAGTAATAAGAAGGTAAATAGATCATCAGTCCAGCAGCAGGCTGAAATGTATCAGCAGCCTTGGCTGATGATGCCTCAAGGTGAGCATGGCCATTGTGACACTGGCTCAGTGATAATGATAAATGACTCTTCAATGAAGCAAACATATTATTAAGGCAGAGTCCTCCTACACACTTGTAGTTGAATGTTATCTTACATTTAAATGTTGTCTTTTCCCTTTCAATATATCATCAAATTATAACTATGCACCTGCAACAAGCAACCTCAGATGTACAAGTGCTTTTCCTAGGTGTTACGAAATTAAAAGCATATTTTATTTCTTACATTTGTTCTGTCCCTACACCTGTTATGGTTGCATCACCTCACTCCCCCTGTTTGGTAACATTATATCTAGGTACAATGTGCTTATTCCTACTAAACTGATTTATATTTTTCTTTTCATCTTTGGCAATTACAGTTAAACGAAGGCTTTAGAGAAAAATCATCATCTCAGTGACACACCAGTATTGAGTAACAACGCTTGAATCAGCAGTGAATCACTCAGGACAACAGCAGATTGCAATCAATGTGCCATCGCATCGTGGTGTAAGTATTGAATGCGTGGCTATTATCACAACAATTGAGAGAAGTGGACAGAAATGGGACTGAAGGAGGAGTACTGGAGTATTGTGGAGGGAAAGGGGGGATACCTAGTCAGTTGTACAACTGAAATGTGTCTTCTGCATTTAACCCAACCCCTCTGAATTAGAGAGGTGCGGGGGGCTGCCTTAATCGACATCCACGTCTTCCGGCGCTCGGGGAACAGTGGGTTAACTGCCTTGCTCAGGGGTAAAACGACAGATTTTTACTTGTCAGCTCGGTGATTCGCTCCATCAACCTTTCGGTTACTGGCCCAACGCTCTAACCACTACGCTACCTGCCGTCCCTATGAGGATGTCCCAGGGGCCCTATTTGAAAGCCTGAGCTGCACACGCCTGTCTTTAGCCAGGTGAGGCAGTAGGTTAGCCACCACGTAACAACACATTATTGTCAGATAGCACACTCAGCAGTGTACTGCATTACCTCCACGTGTAAGAAGACTTTGATGCAGAGTGCACACATGACAACCCAGTTGTGCCCTGATGCACCTGTGTGCTATCCCCTGGTCCAACAGAACATTCAGGTCAGTAGTAATGGTTGGTAGTGGAAGAATATAAAAAATTACAACATTCTATTTTATATCCATTTTATTTTCATAAAATTAAATACATGCTTTGTACAGTATCGTAGATGCATCAATTGCAGCTGGTTGCATCCATTTCCTTGTGTTATAGCATGTTAGCTTTAAATCTGTTGCTTTCATTCATAAAAGTAATAAAAACCTCTGTCTTTCTGAGTTATTCAACTCTCTCATGCGGTGGGTTATTATTTAGCGTGATAACAGTAAATCTGTCGTGCCTACATTATTGCCTCCCTGGGTCTGCTGAGATTTAGTCCTATAGCAGCCTATGGGTGACTGATACATGATGAGATGAGGCCTTTTCAGAAGGACAGATTTACATCACACTCTGTTTCAGAGGGACTCTGACTGACACCAGAGAGAGAGAAAGAGAGCGCCTGTTCTCCCTGGGGGCGTGTGGTTTCCTGTGTTCACCTTTTGTCTTGTTTTCTTCCCTTCCTAAAATAGGAACTTTAATGTCCCCGAGGGAGGAAATGGTCTGAGACACACAGCAGACATGGAGGTATTTAAATGAAGATGAAGCTAACTGTGTTGGTGCAACCTTATCAAATAATATCTCCTTATTTAATAGAAGGTTTCCTCATATCCTCTATAACAACGTTAGTGGTAGACTTCACAGTCTGGCATGAGTAATGTTAGGAAATAGAGTGAAGCAGATTTCTCAGTGGACCTAGGATCTTTTCTTCTGCATTGTCTGTCATTTATGTGAGTGTGAGTGAGAAAGCGTGTTTGTATAAAAGGTTCTTTCCCCACTGTGACAACACTACAGTCACTGGTTCCACAGTGCAACAGTCGAGAACTCCAGATATGTGCAGCCAGTGTAGATGAACAGAGAACAACAGAACTCTCACCTCAGTAGAGCTGAGACCCAATCTTATCTTCTTCTGCCTCTGAAGCATCACAAAGCAGCCATCTGTTGCTCTCCTTTAATCTCCCAATAACACAGCATGTGATGTGCTCTATTTACCCTATCTGACTGAAGATGAGTGAGAGGGTGAGTTAGTGGTACTGCCTGCTGTACCTGACAGACGCTGCCTGACACACACACACACACAAATGCATGCATGCACACACACACACACACACACACACACACAAATGCATGCACACACACACACACAGCTACGTGCTACCAGCCTACCACACATAATCAGTTATCAGGTATTCCTCATGAGAGATTTCAGGGGCACAGGAGCAGACATACACCAATTCAGACCCTGTTGCTGAACTGTAGGCCTCTTTAATCCTAACCCTGGATAGTAGACCTCTCGTACCCTAACCCTGGATGGTAGACCTCTTTAACCCTAACCCTGGATGGTAGACCTCTTTAACCCTGGATGGTAGACCTCTTTTACCCTAACCCTGGATGGTAGACCTCTTTAACCCTAACCCTGCATGGTAGACCTCTTTAACCCTAACCCTGCATGGTAGACCTCTTTAACCCTAACCCTGGATGGTAGACCTCTTTAACCCTAACCCTGCATGGTAGACCTCTTTAACCCTAACCCTGCATGGTAGACCTCTCGTACCCTAACCCTGGATGGTAGACTTCTTTAACCCTAACCCTGCATGGTAGACCTCTTTAACCCTAACCCTGCATGGTAGACCTCTTTAACCCTAACCCTGCATGGTAGACCTCTTTAACCCTAACCCTGCATGGTAGACCTCTTTAACCCTAACCCTGCATGGTAGACCTCTTTAACCCTAACCCTGGATGGTAGACCTCTTTAACCCTAACCCTGGATGGTAGACCTGTCGAACCCTGGATGGTAGACCTCTTTAACCCTAACCCTGCATGGTAGACCTCTCTAACCCTGGATGGTTGACCTCTCAAACCCTAACCCTGGATGGTAGACCTCTCGAACCCTAACCCTGGATGGTAGACCTCTTTAACCCTAACCCTGCATGGTAGACCTCTTTAACCCTAACCCTGGATGGTAGACCTCTTTAACCCTAACCCTGGATGGTAGACCTCTCTAACCCTGGATGGTAGACCTCTCGAACTCTAACCCTGGATGGTAGACCTCTCGAACCCTAACCCTGGATGGTAGACCTCTCTAACCCTAACCCTGGGTGGTAGGCCTCTCGAACCCTAACCCTGGGTGGTAGACCTCTCTAACCCTAACCCTGGGTGGTAGACCTCTCTAACCCTAACCCTGGATGGTAGACCTCTCTAACCCTAACCCTGGATGGTAGACCTCTCTAACCCTAACCCTGGATGGTAGACCTCTTTAACCCTAACCCTGCATGGTAGACCTCTCTAACCCTGGATGGTAGACCTCTCGAACCCTAACCCTGGGTGGTAGGCCTCTCGAACCCTAACCCTGGGTGGTAGACCTCTCTAACCCTGGATGGTAGACCTCTCTAACCCTAAACCCTGGATGGTAGACCTCTCAAACTCTAACCCTGGATGGTAGACCTCTCTAACCCTAACTCTGGGTGGTAGGCCTCTCGAACCCTAACCCTGGGTGGTAGACCTCTCTAACCCTAACCCTGGATGGTAGACCTCTCTAACCCTAACCCTGGGTGGTAGGCCTCTCGAACCCTAACCCTGGGTAGTCAATATCATCTCTCCGACTCCATATTACTCCTTCATCTCCTCCACCACCTCCTCCTTCTACCCATGGAGCCTGTTGCTATGGTGAACAGTGATAGTGGAATAGGGAAATTGACAGGAGGATCCACTGACATTAAATTGTATGTGCTGCATAATTACTTTCCCCGTCTTTTTCAAGAGGAGAGCAGACAATGTGTAAACTTGCTAAGCCCTCTCCTCGTTCTCTTCCTCTCTCTCTCTTGGTCTCTCTCTTACTGTTTCTGATACTCTATACCTCTGTCTGCATGCTGTGTATGGAATCTATTAGCAGCAGGATTTCATGCTGCATTTACTATTAATAATTAATATGGCAGTGCGAGAGAGCCGAAGATCTGAAGTGACAACCAGTAATATTTAAAATCCCCTATTTTGATAATGGCCATGATTACTTATCACAGAGGACTTTCCTGTTCCAAAGGTGGTTGGTTTATAGATGCATTACTTCACAACATTGAAAGTAAAATACATCACTTATTCTTCATCTGAAATGGCTGTGTGGAAGATGTGATAGCTGCTGTTTTTGAGGACGGTTTTACTTGAAATGGTTGTGATATGTGTTTATCATACCTACTACCTCAGTTGAATGCAATGACTGTAAGTTGCTCTGGATAAGAACATCTGCTAAAATGTAATCAGTCCAAGCATGTCCATGCATACTGTCTTGTGGCCTTATATAATCACATGTAAACAGGCATTTGTGTAATCATTGAGACAGATGATTACATTGAAAGGAACTGATTAACTTAGAGGGTAGAGGGAGGGAATTCTAAAGAGTACAGTGATAGACTCATGATGTTGCATAGTCATCATCCTCCACCAGACAGTATATGTTATGTCACCCTGGTCAGAGCAGGCGAATGGACTTTTGTACAGAACACTTCTAAAAGACAGAGACCGTATGTATCAAGTGTCTCAGAGTGACGAGTGCTGATTTATATCAGTTTTGCTTTTTAGATCACAATAAAAAAGGTTATGTGGTCAACCCAGATCAGCACTTCTTTTCTGAGATCATTGAAACAAACATCCCTTGAAATGGTGGTGAAAGTCTCTCAGATTCTGGTGAAGGATGTTGTTTTTCAAAAGCTCAATGACTTTAAAAGCATCATATTTTCAAGATGTTGTGGTGACTAAATCAGAATAGTCCATACCAAGTGATCGAGGGAGTACTACAGTACATCTCTGGTCATATACAGTATGATGCTGAACAGCACCACCATGTGATGATGGAACAATGTCTGGAGTGGATCACATGATTCTCTAACTTCCTGGTGTTTGTGTTCCCTCCTGTGGCCGAAGGGAATAAGCACATGTGCAAGTTTAATTTGGTAGTATAGCGGCCATAAACTACCACTGTGTCAGGGTAGAATGCTGAGTAAATTTGTTATCTACAGTATCATGGGTAGGAGGATATTCTTAACAGAAATGTCAATTATGACTTATACTCTATTGTATGAACCTGAGTGAGTTTAGTTTATGATCACCTGCTAGTAGTCAAGAAAATAATCTTACCCTTATCTTTCCCTCAGTTCATCATCATAAATTGTAGCAAAGTAGCCTACGAGATATTTGCTTGTATGTCAGTCTCTATCACAGGCGGCTGGTGGCACCTTAATAGGGGAGGACAGAACGGAATGAATGGAATAGTGTCAACATCAAACACATGGTTTCCTTCTGTTTGATACCATTACATTCACTTAATTCCAGTCACATCATAACATGATGTAATGAATAACTTAGGTTATGGTATTATGTGATGTGTGCAGTATTGCGGTTGACATATTGCTTGGTGCAGTATCTGTTTTGGGCGGACTACCACTAGGTGTCAGGGTAGTCTGTGGTTGCCATGGTCACGAGCAACCGAGCGCAGCTAAGCTGTCTAAAGACATGGAGAAAAGACGACGTCAGTTCATTTACTGCCTTTGAATTAAATGATGTATGGGATGATTGCATGATCATGGAGCGAAGGACAGACACACAGCCAGGGGGAGATTCACATTTGGACAAAATACCGTCCACTCCTCGCCTCCTCCGTCCTCTCCCCTCCTTGACTCGGAAATCAATAAGTGGTCGAAGAGAGTGTTAATTCGTTGGTAGGCGACTGAAGGAGGCTGCTCCCCTCCTCCATTATCTACTTCGTCAGAGGATGCACAAGAGTATCCTCATGGCAGGTAGCGCGGAAGTCTTTTATAATTAGCCACACCCCCTTTAAATCAGCTGTTGTTTTCTCAAAGGAGAAAGTATACAAACATTTAACATGATAAGTAGCATAACAATTTTATCTATAAAATATCTTGCACAACTAGCTAAACATATTTTTTTATTACTTTACACATTTATTGTTAGATTCCACCCCTTCATTTGCATGATTACGCGCGGGTGGAGGAGTCTCATTTCCTGCAGGTGCATTTGTTTCCACGTTTCCTCCTCTCCTCGATTACCTTTGACCTTTTTCAAAAAGAGCAGAAGGACGGATGAGTTAGGAAAACCAAATTGAGAATCTCCTAGGGTCTGTCCTTTTCTGTTGGAGTTGCCGCTGTAGTTTTTCACTAGATGGTGGTAGAGGTGTGGAGAGGTTTTGCTGCAGGCAGGTTTTCTGAACTGATGTTTTACCTTAATGGAAATATGCCTCACATTTGTATAATTTCTACATTTCTAACAGCACTGGAATTCATAATGATGAAAAGAAGAACATTATGACTAACAACATACATTTCACACGTACTCACACTATTCCTTCAGTCTTACTAAATAGAGAGCGTCATTTGGCCTAATGTAAGACGGTCACGATTTGATAGTCTGTGAGAGTAGAATTAAGTATTTATCTTCATATTATCTATGGGTGTCTCATATTTAATGACATTGCCTTAACAACCATGCAACATTGTTTGCTACCATGGAAACTGCTGCCACATAACTAGGAAAAAGCATCTTGTGCGTAATCCTCTCCAACGGGAAGTTAGGACTTTATAAAATAATGAAATATGAGTTTTGTTTACATAAATATCTGAATAAATGTTCAGCAAGGGAGTGTTGACATGAGATAAAACAAATTAACAGTTACAACAGAAATAAATGTATCAAACATTTTATTCACCAAGTTGAAGATGTACCGTTCACTCTTTTGTAGACTTTTGCCTGTTTCTCTCCCATCTGAGAAAGAAGATGGTGGTCAGTCGACATCCATGTCATTTGTGGTGTTTCTTCCCTGTTGGTTCCCCAGACTTTAGTAGATTTCCCATTTAGAATGTGATGTAGACTGGTTCAGTTCTGGAGAAAGATTATAGGGAAATTGGAAACCACGACGATGAAACAATGGGAATGGAAATGTCTGCATCAGCTGAGAAAGTGTGAGATGTTCACGTAATGCCCTCTAAAGATAGACATAGGGCAGAGATACTGGATTCCACTTGTCAAGATGGCACTCTCGTTTTTACACCCCCATCTGTCTGTCTGCAAGGTGTGGGGTGTGAGTGTGATCTGGAGCAGCAATCTGTCTGTCTGCGTGTGAGATGCACCCCGTGAGTGGCTGAGGTGGTGGCTGGTGATAAGAGAACTAGCTGTACCTTGTCTCTGAAACTACAGACTGCTTGATCTACTCAAACTAGTGTCAAACACAACCCAGAAATGAACCCTGAGAATCCACCCTTTGTACCTGCTTCAGCGAAGCTGCAGAATCCAACAAATTGAGGAATCAAACATTTGCACCTGCCATCCAACAATACCTGTTGTTTGCTCCACATCCTTGGTTTTCTCTGTATATCCCTGTTATTATTTATCCTGTTGCAGTAAGTATCCCTGGAATTATCCAAGGAACTGTTGGGAGTAGAGGCAGTCCATCTCCAGCCTCACTGGGACATCGGGACACTGTTTCATCCAGCCTGACATTTCCTAATCCAAATCATGTTTTATGCATGTTTCTGTTTGGCACTGAGAGATGAGGTAGGGGGGCTGTGTTGATATAGGGTGTCTGGTGTGGGTGTGCGCGTTTTATGTGTGTGTGTGTGTGTGTGTGTGTGTAGTCTGCGGGTCCAAGTTCCGACTGGTAATCATGACTGCAAAACTAGATTAACGTCCTCTAATAAAAGTGAGCCTCTCTTCGCTTCATGTCTCCACTCTGCCCACGCAGGCCTGCTAAACACACTGTCGTTCAGGCCTAGCCTGCTGGTTGGGCTTCCTGCTCCCATGCTGCTTAGTGGCTGAGAGAGCACAGGGGCCTTCCTGTCCGACACACTCACACCACGCGCTGCAACATGCTGATCAGTGTTAGTACAGGGAGATGTGGTTGGCTACAGTAATTGATAGATTTTCTACATGTATTCTGCAGGTGATGGGGTCGTATTGGCATTACTCTGATGATGGAGGAATATTCTTAGCTGTAGGACTCTGTTCATCTACAGTATCACCCACACATTGTGCCAGTACATCTGTTATGGTCTCATGCAAAGCCCCAGTAAAAGCCTGCTCTGTGGGGGGGATTTATCAACAAAGAAGAGTGAAGTGTGGGTGCTCGCTTTATCTCTTTCTCTGTATCTCTCTCTGTATCTCTCTCTGTATCTCTCTCTGTCTCTCTCTCTCTCTCTCTGTCTCTCTCTCTGTATCTCTCTCTGTATCTCTCTCTGTATCTCTCTCTGTATCTCTCTCTGTATCTTTCTCTGTATCTCTCTCTGTATCTCTCTCTGTATCTCTCTCTGTCTCTCTCTCTGTATCTCTCTCTGTATCTCTCTCTGTATCTCTCTCTCTCTCTCTCTCTCTCTCTCTGTCTCTCTGTCTCTGTCTCTCTATCTCTGTCTCTCTATCTCTGTCTCTCTATCTCTGTCTCTGTCTCTCTCTCTCTGTCTCTCTGTCTCTGTCTCTCTCTCTCTCTCTGTCTCTCTGTCTCTCTGTCTCTCTGTCTCTCTGTCTCTCTGTCTCTCTGTCTCTCTGTCTCTCTGTCTCTCTGTCTCTCTGTCTCTCTGTCTCTCTGTCTCTCTGTCTCTGTCTCTCTGTCTCTGGGGGGGGGGGGGTTGACCTGCTGTAACAACCATGGAACACATTGCTATAGATGCATTATCCTGAAGCATTTTTTGCATATGAATAGAAGGGGGGTTGTGCAGGTGAGCACAACCCCAGCCCAGTTCTATCTAGGGAAGAGGGAGATAGGAAGGATGTTATTAGTGTTACCATTGCATTGATCTGTGTTGCAGAGTAAAAATAAGTCTATAAAAAGCAATAGCCATCCATCACCATTGGGTGGGATTGACTGACCAAGCTGATCCTTCATTGTTGAAACGGTTGCTTAGGTTCTACATGACCCTCCATTCAAAAATAGACAAACCGATTTGAGCTTTTCCTAGTGTGCTGATTTATCCCATGTGGTTGAAAACACCATTGATTCTGATGGATTAATGGCTCCATGAAACATACTACAGACCACAGTATAGTTTGTGTAGTGGTGGGAAGCAATAATGCCAGCCTTGACATTTGGTGCAGCGACATCAAATCACATTTTATTTGTCACATACTCTGAATACAACAGGTGTAGACTTTACTGTAAAATGCTTATTTACAAGCCTTTTCCCAACAATGCAGAGTTAAAAGTAAGACAAATTTGCAAAAAATTAAATAGGAAATTGTATCACAATAAAATAACAAGACTATATATAAGTACTGGTACTGAGTCAATGTGCAGGGGTACGAGGTAGTTGAGGTAATATCTAGGTAGAGGTAAAGATGACTAGGCAATAAACTGTGTAGCAGCAGCGTATGTGAAGAGTGTGTCAAATCAATCAAACTTTATTTGTCTCATGCGCCGAATACAACAAATGTAGACTTTACCGTGAAATGCTTACGTGTACTACAAGCCCTTAACCAACAGTGCAGTTCAAGAAGAGTTAAGAAAATATTTACCAAGTAGACAAAAAAAAAAATGTAACACAATAAGAATAACAATAAGGCTATATACCGGGGGCACCGGTACCGAGTCAGTATGCAGGGGTACAGGTTAGTTGAGGTCATTTGTACATGTAGGTGGGAGTGAAGTGACTATGCATAGATGATAAACAGTGAGTAGCTGCAGTGTACAAAAGGGAGGGAGGGGGTGTCAATGTAAATTGTGTGTGAGTGTATGTAGTGTGTGTGTTTGGGTGTCTGTGTAGTGTGTGTGTGTGTGGGAGGGGGGGGGGGGGGTGTAGAGTCCATTAAGTGTGCATAGAGCCAGTGTAAGAGAGTCAAATAAAAAGGGTAAATGCAAATAGTCAGGGTAGCCATTTGATTAGATGTTCAGAAGTCTTATGGCTTGGGGGTAGAAGCTGTTTAGAAGCCTCTTGGACCTAGACTTGGCGCTCCGGTACCGCTTGCCGTGCGGTAGCAGAAAGAACAGTCTATGACTAGGGTGGCTGGAATCTTTGGCAATTTTTAGGGCCTTCCTCTGACACTGCCTGGTATAGAGGTCCTGGATGGCAGGAAGCTTGGCCCCAGTGATGTACTTGGCCATACGCACTACCCTCTGTAGTAGAGGTCGACCGATTAATCGGAATGGCCGATTAATTAGGGCCGAATTCAAGTTTTCAATCTGCATTTTTGGACACCGATTGTGGCAGATTAAAAAAAAAAAAAAAAAATGTTTACCTTCTACTTGGTTATTGACTTGTTTATTGTTTACTCCATGTGTAACTCTGTGTTGTTATCTGTTCACACTGCTATGCTTTATCTTGGCCAGGTCACAGTTGTAAATGAGAACTTGTTCTCAACTAGCCTACCTGGTTAAATAAAGGTGAAATAAATAAAATATTTTTTATTTATTTAACTGGGCAAGTCGGTTAAGAACACATTCTTATTTTCAATGACAGCCTAGGAATGGTGGGTTAACTGCCTTGTTCAGGGGCAGAACAACAGATTTTTACAGTGTCAGCTCGGGGATTTGATCTTGCAACCTTCCGGTTACCAGTTCAACGCTCTAACCACCCGCCTTGCATTGCACTCCACGAGGAGCCTGCGTGGCAGGCTGACTACCTGTTACGCGAGTGCAGCAAGAAGCCAAGGTAAGTTGCTAGCTAGAATTAAACTTATCTTATAAAAAACAATCAACCATAACATAATCACTAGTTTAACTACACATGGTTGATGATATTACTAGTTTATCTAGCGTGTCCTGCGTTGCATATAATCGATGCGGTGCCTGTTAATTTCTCATCGAATCACAGCTTACTTCTCCAAACGGGTGATGATTTAACAAGCGAATTCGCAAAAAAAGCACTGTTGCACCAATGTGTACCTCACCATAAACATCAATGCCTTTCTTTTCAAATCAATACACAAATGACTTTCTTTTAACTGGGGAAATTGTCACTCCTCTTGCGTTCAGTGCAAGCAGAGTCAGGGTATATGCAGCAGTTTGGGCTGCCTGGCTCTTTGCGAACTGTGTGAAGACCATTTATTCCTAACAAAGACCATAATTCATTTGCCAGAATTGTCCATAATTATGACATAACATTGAAGGTTGTACAATGTAACAGCAATATGTAGACTTAGGGATGCCACCCGTTAGATAAAATACTGAACGGTTCTGTATTTCACTGAAAGAATAAACGTTGTGTTTTCTAAATTATAGTTTCCGGATTTGACCATATTAATGACCTAAGGCTCATATTTCTATGTGTTATTATGTTATAATTAAGTCTATGATTTGATATTTGATTGAGCAGTCTGACTGAGCGGTGGTAGGCAGAAGCAGGCTCATAAGCATTCGTTCAAACAGCACTTTTGTGCGTTTGCCAGCAGCTCTTCGTTGTGCTTCAAGCCTATCAACTCCCGAGATTAGGCTGGTGTAACCGATGTGAAATGGCTAGCTAGTTAGCGGGGTGCGCGCTAATATCGTTTCAATCGGTGACGGCACTCGCTCTGAGACCTTGAAGTAGTTGTTCCCCTTGCTCTGCAAAGGCCGCGGCATTTGAGGGGCAATGGATAACGATGCTTTGAGGGTGGCTGTTTTCGATGTGATCATGGTTCGAGCCCAGGTAGGGGTGAGGAGAAGGACGGAAGCTATACTGTTACACTGGCAATACTAAAGTGCCTATAAGAACATCCATTAGTCAAAGGTATATGAAATGCAAATGGTAAAGAGAGAGAGTCATATAATTCCTATAATAACTACAACCTAAAACTTCTTACCTGGGAATATTGAAGACTCATCTTAAAAGGAACCATCAGCTTTCATATGTTCTCATGTTCTGAGCAATGAACTTAAACATTAGCTTTTTTTACATGGCACATATAGCATTTTTACTTTCTTCTCCAACACTTTGTTTTTGCATTACTTAAACCAAATTGAACATGTTTCATTATTTATTTGAGGCTAAATTGATTTTATTGATATATTAATAACTTCTTAGGGCTGCAATCCCGTTAACGGGCCAGTGAAAGTGCAGGGCGCCACATTCAAAACAACAGAAATCTCATAATTAAAATTCTTCAAACATACATGTATCTTATACCGTTTTAAAGGTAATCTTGTTGTTAATCCCACCACAGTGTCCGATTTCAAATAGGCTTTACAGCTAAAGCACCACAAACGATTGTTAGGTGACCACCAACTCACAGAAAAGCACAGCCATTTTTCCAGCCAAAGAGAGGAGTCACAAAAAGCACAAATAGAGATATAATTAATCACTAACCTTTGATCTTCATCGGATGACACTCATAGAACTTCATGTTACACAATACATGTATGTTTTGTTTGATAAAGTTCATATTTATATAAAAAAATCTGAGGTTACATTGGCGCTAGTTCCAAAAACATCCAGTGATTTTGCATAGCCACATCAATTCAACAGGAATACTCATCATAAATGTAGATGATAATACAAGTTATACACGTGGAATTATAGATAAACCTCTCCTTAATGCAACCGCTGTGTCAGATTTTTTTTAAACTACTGAAAAAGCAAACCATGCAATAATCTGAGACTGCGCTCAGGAAAATAAATAAAATTATCCGCCATGTTGGAGTCAACAGAAATCAGAAATCACGTTATAAATATTCCCTTACCTTTGATGATCTTCATTAGAATGCACTCCCAGGAATCCTAGTTCCACAATAAATGCTTGATTTGTTCGATAATGTCCATTTATTTATGTCCAAGTAGCTACTTTTGTTAGCGCGTTTAGTACACAAATCCAAACGCTCGTGCAGGTCCATCCGAACATCGGACGAAAACTTCAAGAAGTTATATTACAGGTTGAAGAAACTTGTCAAACTAAATATAAAATCAATCTTTAGGGTGTTATCATAAATCTTCAATAAAGTTCCAACCGGATAATTCCTTTGTCTGTAGGAAATCATGTGAATTGCGCGTGACCAGCCCTTGGCTCTCTGCCAGACACCTGGCTCATTCAGCTCCCATTCGCCCCACAACACAGTAGAAACCTAATTCAAGTTTCTAAATAGGGTTGACATCTAGTGGAAGCCCTAGGAAGTGCAACTTCATCCATATCCCACTGTGAATTCAAAAAGGGCTGGGTTGAAAATCGACCAACCTCCGATTTCTCACTTCCTGTTTGGATATCTTCTCAGGTTTTTGCCTGCCATTTGAGTTCTGTTATACTCACAGACATCATTCAAACAGTTTTAGAAATGTTTATGTTTTCTATCCAATACTAATAATAATATGCATACATTAGCAGCTGGGACTGAGGAGCAGGCTGTTTACTCTGGGCACCTTTCATACAAGCTACTCAATACTGCCCCTGCAGCCATAAGAAGTTTTTAAGTTAAAATAGAAGTGTTCATTCAGTATTGTTGCAATTGTCATTATTACAAATAAATAAATAAAAATCGGCCGATTTAATCGGTATCTGCTTTTTTTGGTCCTCTAATACTCTGTATCGGCGTTGAAAAATCATAATCGGTTGACCTCTACTCTGTAGTGCCTTACGGTCGGAGGCCGTGCAGTTGCCATACTAGGCGGTGATGCAACCAGTCAGGATGCTCTTGTCAATGTTGTGTGCTACTGGTACGAAGTCAGGTGTAGGAGAGCAGTGACTTGTGATCAGGCACACTTTTATTTGGCAAAAGCACAAAAGACAAACGCAACTGTGTCAAAAAATCCTCCAGCCACAGGTAAAAGTCAATAAGCGCGAAACCACTCACAAATATACAAATGTATGACAATTACATACAACGGGTCAAAATACAATACCCGGGGGAAAAACCAGTCTGGCGCATCACACAAAACCAATGGAACAATGACAACATGGAGTGGTGATGGCTAGAAAGCCGGTGACATCGAACGCCGCCCGAACAAGGAGAGAATAGGCGTTGTCTTGCCCTCTTCACGAAGGTCTTGGTGTTTGGACCATTCTAGTTTGTTAGTAATGTGGACACCAAGGAAATTTAAACTCTCAACCTGCTCCACTACAGCCCCATCAATGAGAATGGGGTGTGCTCAGCCTTCTTTTTCCTGTAGTCCACGATCATCTCCTTTGTCTTGAACATGTTGAGGGAGAGGTTATTGTCCTGGTACCACACTGCATCACTGGTTGCACATAGAAATGAGGTAAAACGGATTTAAGTTTCCCTGCATTAAAGTTCCCGGCCACTAGGATTGCTGCCTCTGGATGAGCATTTTCTTGTTTGCTTATTGCCTTATACAGTTCGTTGAGTGTGATCTTAGTGCCAACATTTGTATGTGGTGGTAAATAGATAGCTCTGAAAAATATTGATGAAAACTCTCTTGGTAAATAGTGTTGTCAGCTTATCATGAGATACCTCAGGTGAGCAAAACCTTGAGACTTCCTTTATATTACATTTTGAGCAACAACTGCCACCCCATGTCTTACCAGAGGCAGCTCTTCTGTCTTGACGATGAACGGAAAACACGGCCAACTGTGTATTATCCATGTCGTCGTTCAGCCAGGACTCCGTTAAACATAAGATATTACAGTTTTTAATGTCCCGTTGGTAGGATAGTCTTCAACGGAGCTCATCCAGTTTATTCTCCACTGATGCATGTTGGCCAATAGGACGGATGGTAGAGGAGGGTTACCCACTCTGCCACAAATTCTCACAAGGCACCTGTACCTGCCTCCCCTGTATCAGTGTCTCTTCTTGAAAAGAGAACAGTGTGTGCAGCCTGAGGAAAGGAACAGAGTGCAAGATTTTTTTCTTAAATCATCAATACCCTGTAGTTGCATCATGCAACCCATATATCTTTTGATTTCTAAGGCATTCTAAGGTTGTGAGAATGCTGTTCATCGACTACAGCTCGGCATTCAACACCATAGTACCCTCCAAGCTCGTCATCAAGCTCGAGACCCTGGGTCTCGACCCCGCCCTGTGCAACTGGGTACTGGACTTCCTGACGGGCCGCCCCCAGGTGGTGAGGGTAGGCAACAACATCTCCTCCCCGCTGATCCTCAACACGGGGGCCCCACAAGGGTGCGTTCTGAGCCCTCTCCTGTACTCCCTGTTCACCCACGACTGCGTGGCCACGCACGCCTCCAACTCAATCATCAGGTTTGCGGACGACACAACAGTGGTAGGCTTGATTACCAACAACGACGAGACGGCCTACAGGGAGGAGGTGAGTGCCCTCGGAGTGTGGTGTCAGGAAAATAACCTCACACTCAACGTCAACAAAACTAAGGAGATGATTGTGGACTTCAGGAAACAGCAGAGGGAACACCCCCCTATCCACATCGATGGAACAGTAGTGGAGAGGGTAGCAAGTTTTAAGTTCCTCGGCATACACATCACAGACAAACTGAATTGGTCCACTCACACTGACAGCGTCGTGAAGAAGGCGCAGCAGCGCCTCTTCAACCTCAGGAGGCTGAAGAAATTCGGCTTGTCACCAAAAGCACTCACAAACTTCTACAGATGCACAATCGAGAGCATCCTGGCGGGCTGCATCACCGCCTGGTACGGCAACTGCTCCGCCCTCAACCGTAAGGCTCTCCAGAGGGTAGTGAGGTCTGCACAACGCATCACCAGGGGCAAACTACCTGCCCTCCAGGACACCTACACCACCCGATGTTACAGGAAGGCCATAAAGATCATCAAGGACATCAACCACCCGAACCACTGCCTGTTCACCCCGCTATCATCCAGAAGGCGAGGTCAGTACAGGTGCATCAAAGCTGGGACCGAGAGACTGAAAAACAGCTTCTATCTCAAGGCCATCAGACTGTTAAACAGCCACCACTAACATTGAGTGGCTGCTGCCAACACACTGTCATTGACACTGACCCAACTCCAGCCACTTTAATAATGGGAATTGATGGGAAATGATGTAAATATATCACTAGCCACTTTAAACAATGCTACCTTATATAATGTTACTTACCCTACATTATTCATCTCATATGCATATGTATATACTGTACGCTAGATCATCGACTGCATTCTTATGTCACTAGCCACTTTAACTATGCCACTTT
This sequence comes from Oncorhynchus nerka, assembly GCF_034236695.1. NCBI lineage: Eukaryota > Metazoa > Chordata > Actinopteri > Salmoniformes > Salmonidae > Oncorhynchus > Oncorhynchus nerka. The sequence continues at coordinate 79,202,250 of NC_088423.1, forward strand.
GTTTACTTTGTCTACATACTCATCTCATATGTATATACTGTACTCGATACCATCTACTGTATGCTGCTCTGTACCATCACTCATTCATATATCCTTATGTACATATTCCTTATCCCCTTACACTGTGTATAAGACAGTAGTTTTGGAATTGTTAGTTAGATTACATGTTGGTTATCACTGCATTGTCGGAACTAGAAGCACAAGCATTTCGCTACACTCACATTAACATCTGCTAACCATGTGTATGTGACAAATAAAATTTGATTTGATTTGGTTTGTATCAGTCACAACGGAAGTTGACAAATAACTCTAAATCTAGCGTATAGGACAGGCTTCATATGATTTTACGCTCAACATAGCCACTTCATATGCGCACTCACTCCGGAATGGACCAAAATATCCTTTCTATGTTATTCAGCTAAGTTCAATTATACTTCTTACTATACAATGGCATGGGACTTATACGCATATACAGTCTCATTCTGTTCTGAAATACAATTGATTAATATCATAAAGATTCTTTAGACCTGCCTAAAATAAATAATGGATTTATTGTGATGGTGTGTATTCAATTGATTTATTCAACTTTTTTAAATGTAGATGTTCCAAATGCGCGCATCAGCGGCTTGTGTAAGTGAAGGCCTGGAGATGCTAAACATGTTTATGTTAACGGTAAATTACTGTGACACCTGCAGTCTTTTGCATGGGTCCAGAATTGGGGTGGGTCCAGAATTCTGGGATGATGGTGTTGATGTGAGCCATGACCAGCCTTTCAAAGCCTTTTATGGCTAAATAAATGATTGCTACAGGGCGATAGGCATTTAGACTGGTTACCTACCTACTCACGGCCTGATGCTACCTGAGCCTGATGGGCCATACATTGAAGAACTTTAATGAGTCCAAGCCCAAATGATTGTGCCATAATCCAATACATACAGTTAATTTGGAAAGAATTCGGACTCCTTAACTTTTTCCACATTTTGTTACGTTACAGCCTTGTTCTAAAATGGAGTAAATCGGTTTCCCTCATCAATCTTCACACAATATACCATAATGACTAAGCAAAAACAGGTTTGCAAATGTATTACAAATAAAAAAACTATCACATTTACATTACTATTCAGACCCTTTACTCAGTATTTTGTTGAAGCACCTTTGGCAGCGATTACAGACTTGAGTCTTCTTGGGTATAACGCTACAAGCTTGGCACATCTGTATTTGGGAAGTTTCTCCCATTCTTCTCAGCATATCCTCTCAAGCTGTGTCAGGTTGGATGGGGAGCGTCACTGTACAGCTATTTTCAGGTCTCTCCAGAGAAGTTAGATCGGGTTCAAGTCCGGACTCTGGCTGGGACACTCAAGAACAGTCGAAGCCACTCCTGTCTTGGCTGTGTGCTTAGGGTCGTTGTCTTGTTGGAAGGTGAACCTTCACCCCAATCTGAGGTTCTGAGTGCTTTGAAGCAGGTTTTCATCAAGGATCTCTCTGTACTTTGCTCTGTTCATCTATCCCTCAATCTTGATTAGTTTTCCAGGCCCTGCCGCTGAAAAACATTCCCACAGTATAATGCTGCCATCACCATGCTTCACCATAGGGATGGTGCCAGGTTTCCTCCAGATGTGACGCTTGACATTCAGGCCAAATAGTTCAATCTCGGTTTCATCAGGCCATAGAATCTTGTTTTTTTGGGTGCCTTTTGGCAAACTCCAAGCGGGCTGCCATGTGCCTTTTACTGAGGAGTGGCGTCCGTCCAGCCACTCTAACATAAAGGCCTGATTGGTGGAGTGCTGCAGAGATGGTTGTCCTTCTGGAGGGTTCTCCCATCTTCACTGAGGAACTCTGGAGCTCTGTCAGAGCTTGTTCACCTCCCTGACCAAGGCCCTTCTCCCCCAGTTGTTCAGTTTCTCTGGGCGGCCAGCACTAGAAAGAGTCTTGGTGGTTCCAATCTTCCATTTAAGAATGGTGGAGACCACTGTGTTCTTGGGGACCTTCAATGCTGCAGACATTTTTTGGTACCCTTCCCCAGGTCTGTGCCTCGACACAATCCTGTCTCGGCGCTCTATGGGCAATTCCTTCGACCTCATGGCATGGATTTTGCTCTGACATGCACTGTCAACTGTGGGACCTTATATAGACCAGTGTGTGGCTTTCAAAATCATGTCCAATCAATTGAATTTACCACAGGTGGACTCCAATTACGTTGTAGAAACATCTCAAGGATGATCAATGGAAACAGGATGCACCTGAGCTCAATTTCGGGTCTCATAGTAACAGACAAATCTCAACATCAACTGTTCAGAGGAGACTGCGTGAATCAGGCAAACTACTACTAAAGTACACCAATGAGCTCAATTTCGAGTCTCAGGAAAGAGTCTGAATACTTATGTAAATAAGGTATTTCTGTTTTTTCTTTTTAATACATTTGCAAACATTTAAAAAAAAAAAACTGTTTTCACTTTGTCATTATGGTGTATTGTGTGTAGATTGATAAGGGGAAAAAGTGAATTTAATCCACTTTAGAATAAAGTGTAACAAAATGTGGGAAAAGGTAAGGGGTCTGAATGCACTGTATATGATATAGGCTACTGCACATTACGCACGACAGAAAAACATAAAAGCCCATAGATCTAGCTAGCTATATGCTTTCTTGGGTAAATAAATAAAACTAGCTCAAGTAGGCTAATCTTGTGTGCACTGTTACAGCATTGTATTATACTTAATTATATGGACTGGAATTATGGACATAGTTCAAACCATGATAAAGCAGAGAGAGAACATGCGATTCTGGTGCAGCACATGCGGCCTACAAATGTACTAGTTTAGCTAGCGAATGTGATTTTAATTTTGAAATATAATACAGCCTATTTGTATAACTAGTAGTGGGACGCATATATACCTTTCATAATGTTATTAGCCTGCCTCTTTCTCTGTTGCTTCATTCCATCCTCTCTTTCAACAGTTAAATTAATTATGTTTCGTTGTCCTTATCTTCATCATTCTAATGACATCCTTGAATAATATAGGACTAGAATTAGATGCAGAAGGGTTTTGCTTTCGCTGGTTTGTCACATGTCTTGATCTCTGTCTGACGCTTCAGACAAACCCAATCTAAATATTACTGTTGGTTGTGATGACCAGCACGTTGTGTTGTTGGACAGACAATACCACAGTCTCCTTGACCTCGTGTTCCTTTTGGTAGACAAATGCTCTCTGATTAGAAGTGGAGCACAGGGCAAATAGACTGTATAAGTCGAGACGTAACAGTAATTTTCAGTAAAAGCACACAGACATTTGTGTCACACAGTAGAAGCTTTGTGGACTTTTCATGCGTGTGCCTGCTCTGTGCCCCCCTCCCCCCAGTCACATCAGACAATTAACACTGGGTAGCAGCCAACACTCCCATTGTTTTCCTGTTGAAAGTGACACACACACACACACACAGTTGTAAAGCTGAGCGATGTAGTACTCAGCCTGAAATAAGGAAGCCTCTGTTTGTACAAATCCCTCACAGGCACCCTCTGAAACTGCCTCTTGGGTCTCAGCCACCACTCCATCACTGCTGATTAAGTTTCTGCTGGATAATATTTGCATGTACAATTTATGCACTAATGAAAGCGCGTGCAGAATCCAGCTGAATCCTCCTCCGACTGCTGTACTTGGTAGTAATTAGAAGCATATGACATCTAGCTACAGTGCCTAGGGAAAGTCTACACACCCCTTGCACAGTGTTCATGTTTTTCTGCCTTAAAATTCAATCTAAAAAGGATTACATTTGATTCTGTATTGCAGAGTAAAAATAAGTCCTATTAAAAGCAATAGCTATCCATCACCATGGGGGGATTGACTGACCAAGCTGATCCATATTTAGCTTTTCCTAGTGTGCTCATTTAGCCCATGTGGTTGAAAATATCATTGATTCTGATGGATTGATGCCATTAATGCCACCATGTAAACATACAGTAGTGTAGACCACAGTACATCACATATGGAATGGCGTCGCTTCTCGCTCTTAGGAAACTTGCAGTATTAAAAAAAAAAAGTATTACATTGTTATAGTCCAGAACATTTTATGTTATTACATACAGCCGGGAAGAACTATTGGATATCAGAGCGGCAGTAACGCACCAGCATTACGACCAGGAATACGACTTTCACGAAGCAGATTCTTTGTTCGCAACCCCAGGGCGATTGAATTGATTCCAGAAACCGACCCAAAACAACACCTGGCGAAGGGGAGGTACTCGGAGCAGTCTTCTCTGCCCGACATTACGCACACCACGCATAGCTTCAGAGTATATTATTCACACATGTCTCTGGATAATAAAGTTGACGAGCTCAGGGCGAGGGCTTCTTTCCAGCAAGACATAGGGGATTGTAACATACTCTGTTTCACGGAAACATGGCTCTCTCGGGATATACTGTCTGAGTCCGTCCAGCCAATTGGGTTCTCAGTTCATCGCGCAGACAGGAATAAATATCTCTCTGGGAAGGAGGAGGGCGGGGGTATATGTTTCATGATTAATGACTCATGGTCTAATTGTGATAACATACAGGAACTAAAGTCCTTTTGTTCACCCAACCTAGAATACCTCTCAATCAAATTAGACCACAAACCAATTAGACCAATTAAACTTCACTGGACTTTATGCAAACTGGAAACCACATATACTGAGGCTGCATTTATTGTGGCTGGGGATTTTAACAAAGCAAATTTGAGGAAAAGGCTCCCAAAGTTCTATCAACATATTGACTGTAGTACTCGTGCTGCTAAAACACTCAACCACTGTTACTCCAACTTCCAGGTTGCTTACAAGGCCCCCTCTCCTTTCAGCAAATCTGACCATGACTCAATTTTGCTCCTCCCTCCCTATAGGCAGAAACTCAAACAGGAAGTACCCTTGCTAAGGACTATCCAAAGCTGGTCTGACCAATCGGAATCCATGCTTCAAGATGGTTTTGATCATGCGGACTGAGATATGTTCCGGGTAGCTTCAGAGAATAACGACGTATATACTGACACGGTGACTGAGTTTATCAGGAAGTGTATGGGAGATGTTGTACCCCCTGTACTATTAAAACCTACCTTAACCAGAAACCGTGGATAGATGGCAGCATTTGCGCAAAACTGAAAGCGCGAACCACTGCATTTAACCATGGCAAGGTGACTGGGAATATGGCAGAAAACAAATAGTGTAGTTATTCCCTCCGCATGTCAACCAAACAGGCAAAACGTCAGTATAGAGACGAAGTGGAGTCGCAATTCAACGGTTCAGACATGAGATGTATGTGGCAAGGTCTACAGACAATCACGGATTACAAAAGGAAAAACCAGCTACGTTGTGGACACTGACGTCTTGCTTCCAGATAAGCTAAACACCTTCGCCCGCTTTGAGGATAACACAGTGCCACCGATGCGGCCCGCTACCAAGGACTGTGGACCCTCCTCCGACATGAGTAAGACATTCAAGCGTGTTAACCCTCACAAGGCTGCCGGCCCAGACAGCATCCCTATCTGCGTCCTTAGAGGATGCGCAGACCAGCTAGCTGGTGTGTTTACGGACATATTCAATCTCTCCCTATCCCAGTCTGCTGTCCCCACATGCTTTAAGATGGCCACAATTGTTCCTGTACCCAAGAAAGCAAAGGTAACTGAACTAAATGACTATCGCCACGTGGCACTCACTTCTGTCATCATGAAGTGCTTTGAGAGACTAGTCAAGGATCATATCACCTCTACCTTACCTGTCACCCTGGACCCACTCCAATTTGCTTACTGCCCCAATAGGTCCACAGACGATGCAATCGCATCACACTGCACACTGCCCTATCCCATCTAGATAAGAGGAATACCTATGTAAAAATGCTGTTCATTGTCTATAGCTCAGCATTCAACACCATAGTACCCTCCAAGCTCATCATTTAGCTTGAGTCCCTGGGTCTGAACCCCGCCCTGTGCTACTGGGTCCTGGACTTCCTGACGGGCCACCCCCAGTTAGTGAAGGTAGGAAACACTGGCACCCCACAAGGGTGTGTGCTCAGCCCTCTCCTGTACTCCCTGTTCACCCATGACTGAGTGGCCAAGCACGTCTCCAACTCAATCAGTGAAGCGAAGACTTTTAGAGGATGCCTTGGTGTCAAGAAGGGCAGCAAAGAAGCCACTTCTCTCCAGGAAAAACATCAGGGACAGACTGATATTCTGCAAAAGGTACAGGGATTGCACTGCTGAGGACTGGGGTAAAGTCATTTTCTCTGATGAATCCTCTTTCCGATTTGTTTGGGGTATCCGGAAAAAAGCTTGTCCGGAGAAGACAAGGTGAGCGCTACCATCAGTCCAGTGTCATGCTATCAGTAAAGCATCCTGAGACCATTCATGTGTGGTGTTGATTCTCAGCCAAGGGAGTGGGCTCACTCACAATTTTGCCTAAGAACACAGCCATGAATAGAGAATGGTACCAACACATCCTCTGAGAGCAACCTCTCCCAACCATCCAGGAACAGTTGACGAACAATGCCTTTTCCAGCATGATGGAGCACCTTGCCATAAGGCAAAAGTGATAACTAATTTGCTCGGAGAACAAACCATCAATATTTTGGGTCCATGGCCAGGAAACTCCCCAGACCTTAATCCCACTTGTGGTCAATTGTCAAGAGGCGGGTGGACAAACAAAACCCCACAAATTCTGACAAACTCCAAGCATTGATTATGCAAGAATGGGCTGCCATCAGTCAGGATGTGGCCCAGAAGCTAATTGACAGCATGCCAGGGCAGATTGCAGAGGTCTTGAAAAAGAAGGGTCAACACTGCAAATATTGACTCTCTGCATCAACTTCATGTAATTGTCAATAAAAGCCTTTGACACTTATGAAATGCTAGTAATTAAACTTCAGCATTCCATAGTAACATCTGACAAAAATATCTAACGACATTGAAGCAGCAAACTTTGTGGAAATTAATATTTGTGTCATTCTCAAAACTTTTGGCCATGACTGTATGTTGTGAAATTGTTAGATATTACTTGTTAGCGATTACTGCACTGTCAGAGCTGGAAACACAAGCATTTTGCTACACTCGCAAAAACATCTGCTAAACACGTGTATGTGACCAATATAATTTGATTTGATTTGGTGCAATGCCTTATGTTGCTGAATAACACTAGTCTGTCACATGTATTGATCTAGGAAGACTCACACAAACCCAAACTATATCCTACTCTTTCTTGGCAGTGATTACAAACACCCTGTGTTGTTGGACAGACATTACCACAGTTTCCTTGACCTCGTGTTCCTTTTGGCAGATAGAATCTATCTGATGAGAAGTGGAGGACAGGGCTGGGTGCAAATAGACTGCAGATGTATAAGACTGCAGATGTATAATTCAAGACATAGATGTAAAAAGCACACAGATGTTTGTGTCACACAGTAGAAGCATTGAGGAATTTTTATGTGTGTGCTCCTCCCATTCTCCCCCCTTTTTGAGGAGTGCACCATAAAAGTGTGAATGAGATTTGAATGTCAGTCAGGGTGCTGCTCCTCGAACTGAACACAGTCACATCAGACCCAATCAATACTGGGAAGCAGCCAATGCCCCCATTCACTTCCTTTTGAACGAACACACACACACACACACACACACACACACACACAGTTGTAAAGCTGAGAGATGTAGTACTCAGCCTGAAATAAGGAAGCCTCTGTTTGTACAAATCCCTCACAGGCACCCTCTGAAACTGCCTCTTGGGTCTCAGCCACCACCCCATCACTGCTGATTAGGTTTCTGCTGGATAATATTTGCATGTACAATTTATGCACTAATGAAAGCGCGTGCAGAATCCAACTGAATCCTCCTCCAGCTGCTGTACTTGGTGGTAATTAGAGGCATATGACATCTAGCTACAGTGCCTAGTGAAAGTCTACAGACCCCTTGCACAGTTTTCACATTTTGCTGCCTCAAAATATAATCAAAAAAATAAAACATTTCTACTGATCTATATATACTACGCCACATTTTAAAATAGAGACAATAGAACATTTTCTAATTGAATAAAACATAGAAACAATGATGTCTTGATTGCATTAGTACTTGGTTGAAGCACCTTTGGCAGTGATTACAAATGTGAATACTTTTGACTGATTCTGCCAACTTTGAACAACTCTTAGGGAAACATATATGCATTGTTTTTATCAAAATTGCAGTACATTTGGTTGGAGGTTATTGATGGCCAGCAATTGGTGGACAGCAATATTCAAACCTTCTCAAATTTTCAAGTAGGACTGAGACTGGACCCCTCAGGAACCCCTAACACTGCTTGGAAAGCCATTCTGGTGTGACTTTGGCATAAAAATGTGTAATTGTCTGGTTGAAATATAGATCTCTATACGGTTAGGTATTCAGAATACTACAACAGGTTTTCCTCTAACTTTTTACCTCGGCTTTGCTGCTTTATTGTTTGATCCTGACAAACTGCCAGTGACCAAGAGTTGAAGCCGGTTCAGGGAACAGAATCGAAAACCGGAAAATAACCAAATGATTTGAGGTACAGAACCCAAACTGGAAATGAAAATTATCTACACTGTTCCGGAACAGAACCGTTGTTTTAAAAGCATGGGAACCAGTTAATAACATTATTTTATGCTCCGGGCATTTCTTTCCAGTCCCACAGAAATCGCAACAAAGCGCCTATGCAAAGCCCTCACTCTTTAGTCCTACCTGTAGATAACATCTGCATCCCTGACAAGAGTAGCCAAACTGTGTTTAGTATGTCCAGTGGCACAGCAAGCACGGAGAGAATATTCTCCGCTGCTGGCCTGCTCTCCAGGCACCATTACTTGAGCCTGAAGCCGCAGACTCTGTCCAAACTCGTAATTAGAAATGTATTCTAAGGCACTGTAGACTGAGCTTAATAAGGCATGTTTCTGTTAAATTTGTCTTTATTTCTAACTACTATAAGTCTCAGCCTGTATGCACAATTTATAGACTATAATGATTTAATACAACGAAATGTTGTTTAAATGCTGAGCGCGTAACATCCCTGACTCCCTACCAGCCTTGTGTGTCATACTCGCAAATGCTTCACAATGTATTACTTTGTAGGCTATAATTGAAATAATATAGCCTGAATAATTCATTTTCTTAGGCTCTCTGTCTGGCTCCTGACCTATTTAGTGTTTATATGCTGTTTAATGTGACTTTAGCCTATTTGAAATAATAAGCACTTCTTTACATTCACCTTTCTTTACATTCACATGTTTAAAAAAAATACTTTTCATTCAAATCACATGGTTTGGTTTCAATATTACAAAACAAAATGGTAGGTTCAGGTTGTCACAACAATGGATGGGTGTTGGTTAATTGTGATTTTAATGAATCTAGTGAATTTTTCTTCCTGTGAACGAGTGGTTTTTAGTGGAGCGGTTGGAAAGGAGTGCTGAAGCAGAACTCCGACCGCTCAACTCCACACACATACTCTGCTCTGCACACACACACACTTTTTCTCTATCTATCTACCCAAAGTTTGCTCTGGTCCAACGTTAAACCAACTCGGAAGTTCAAAGACATTCAAAGTTCCTTCATAGAAGCTTCTCCTCTGTTGGTATAATTCTGTGGGCCAAATTCAGATAATATATGTCATAACTTGATGCCTAGCGCTTCAAGGCAAGCTTCTTCCATCCTCTCTCCTCCCCCTCAAAATTTAAGTTGCATCTCTCACTCTACACTTTGACACTGTGTGTGTGTGTGTGTTTGTCTTTCATTATGGTTAAACCACGCTGTTACTGAAACATACAATTAGCTCTTAACGACTTTACTACACAGATTAAATTGCTAACCCGCTCCATAGCAAAGCTGCTTTATCCGCACTGATTGGTGAAGTAATTTAATGTTGTATTTTTTTAAAGTATGATTTCAGAGGTTTAAAAAGGAACAGAAATCTGTACTTTATTTGGTTGCTGGTCGGAACGGAGGGGGAATGGTTCTGTTCAAAACTAAATGATTGGAAAATGATTTTGTTTCCAACCCCTGCCAGTAACAAACATACCCATAACATGATGCAGTTGGCAAAAAAATACATACCTATAACATGATGCTGCCACCAAAATGCTTGAAAATCGCTCTGGATAAGAGCGTCTGCTAAATGACTTAAATGTAAATGTACAGAGGGTTGCAATCTGTGATGTATTGGATTTGACCCAATTTAAGACTAAGTACATTTCTTTGCCTTGTTGTCTTGCAGTATTAATTACGTGCCTTGTTGTCTTGCAGTATCAATTAAGGGCCTTGTTGAAAACATAATGGATGATTCGGAATGGATTTTGTAACACATCCTTTCATTTTGTCATTCGTTTTGTCATTATATTTTTGGTTAATTTACAATTTTCTATCACTTTGAATCCATTTGAACCCCTTCTTAGATGGCAGCATATAGGGCTGTTTTAGTTCTAAAGCAATCGCTGGAACCATTAAAGGGCCTTGTCCTGGCTGGTTGGTGCTGGGCAGAACTGAAAAATCAATTGATACAGTTGAAGTCGGAAGTTTACATACACCTTAGCCAAATACATTTAAACTCAGTTTTCACAATTCCACAACATAAAAAGTTAGGATCACCACTTTATTTTAAGGATGTGAAATGTCAGAATAATAGTTATTTCAGCTTTTATTTCTTTCATCACATTCCCAGTGGGTCAGAAGTTAACATACACTCAATTAGTATTTGGTAGCATTGCCTTTAAATTGTTTAACTTGGGTCAAACGTTTCGGGTAGCCTTCCACAAGCTTCCACAATAAGTTGGGTGAATTTTGGCCCATTCCTCCTGTCAGAGCTGATGTAACTGAGTCAGGTTTGTTGGCCTCCTTGCTCGCACATGCTTTTTCAGTTCTGCCCACAAGTTTTCGATTGAGGTAAGGGCTTTTGTGATGGCCACTCCAATACCTTGACTTTGTTGTCCTTAAACCATTTTGTCACAACTTTGGAAGTATGCTTGGGGTCATTGTCCATTTGGAAGACCCATTTGCGACCAAGCTTTAACTTTCTGACTTATGTCTTGAGATGTTGCTTCAATATAGCCACATCATTTTCCTGCTTCATGATGCCATCTATTTTGTGAAGTGCACCAGTCCCTCCTACAGCAAAGCACCCCCACACCAACATGATGCTGCCACCACCGTGCGTCGGTTGGGATGGTGTTCTTTGGCTTGCAAGCCTCCCCCTTTTTCCTCCAAACATAACGATGGTCATTATGGCCAAACAGTTTCATTTTTGTTTCATCAGACCAGGGGACATTTCTCCAAAAAGTACGATCTTTGTCCCCATGTGCAGTTGCAAACCATAGTCTGGCTTTTTATGGCGGTTTTGGAGCAGTGGCTTCTTCCTTGCGGAGCGGCCTTTCAGGTTATGTCAATATAGGACTAATTTTACTGTGGATATAGATACTTTTATACCTGTTTCCTCCAGCATCTTCACAGGGTCCTTTTGCTGTTGTTCTGGGATTGATTTGCACTTTTTGCACCAAAGAACGTTAATCTGTAGGAGACAGAACACGTCATCTTCCTGAGCGGTATGATGGCTGCGTGGTCCAATGGTGTTTATACTTGCGTACTGTTTGTACAGATGAACGTGGTACCTTCAGGCGTTTGGAAATTTCTCCCACGATGTCAAGCGAAGCGGCACAGAGTTTGAAGGTAGGCCTTGAAATACATCCACAGGTGCACCTCCAATTGACTCAAATGATGTCAATTAGCCTATCAGAAGCTTCTAAAGCCATGACATAATTTTCTGGAATTTTCCAAGCTGTTTAAAGGCACAGTCAACTTAGTGTATGTAAACTTCTGACCCACTGGAATTGTGATACAGTGAATTATAAGTCAAATAATCTGTCTGTAAACAATTGTTGGGAAAAAACTTTGTGTCACGCACAAAGTAGATGTCCGAACCGACTTGCCAAAACTATAGTTTGTTGACAAGAAATTTGTGGAGTGGTTGAAAAATTTGTTTTAATGACTCCAACCTAAGTGTATGTAAACTTCTGACTTCAATTGTACTTGATTGAGACAGAAATCGAGGGATTTGTTTTAAAGCAAACCGGTGCTGTTCAACAGCTCTGGTTGGAATATGTAATCAGTGGGATTTTAAGAGGCTGTGTCTTCAGAAGCATAATGCTATTGTGTTTTCCAGGTGTGAAGAGGTATTCTCAACAATCTTTGTGTCTAATTCCTTCAGAGTACTGTAATACTTGTCTCTCTTAGCAAGATGAATTAGTTAGATATTGACATTTCTTTTGTCTTCAATCAGTTGGATAAGCAGGTTGGCCACATGCTGTTTTGCAATTACACAACAAAACAAACACTCGCGTGCGCATACAGACACATTGACAATGGTAAAAGTGGTTCATCAGAGAGTGTGCATGGCATGTCCTGCATGCCTGATCAGACTGATGTATTATTAACAGTGTGGCTCCTCTCCTCTAGAACTCAGCTCTGCGGCAGTGCATCACACTGGCTGGACCAGATATTTGAAGAGACCATGCACATTTTACCCAGAGCAGCATTTTCAAAGGGAATCACATCAGCAAGGGTCTAGGGCACAGGACCATTATCACAATCACTGATCCTGCCATCCTCCAGTTTCCACAATGCCTCTGGACAAGCCTCTCACAAAGGTCTGTTTTGGGACAATCTAATTGCTCTGGGTAGTTTATAGTGTTAGTTCTTTAATGATATAGCCATGACACGAGACAGCGCCTGAAACTTTTCTCATTGAATTGATTCTGTCCAGGGCTTGTTGGACTTTTACTGCAGTATATTACATTTCTGTCCTTGGACATGTGAAAGTGTAGGTGAGTGTAAACAAGGAGGGAGGGAGTCTGGTAGCAGGGGCACAGTGAGAATTATGATGATGATGTGATGGCTAGCAGGGAGGGAGGGAGTCTGGTAGCAGGGGCACAGTGAGAATTATGATGATGATGTGATGGCTAGCAGGGAGGGAGGGCGATCAGGGAGGGAGGGAGGGAGGTCGATCAGCGTGGGAGGGAGAGACCAGAGAGGGAGTCTGGTAGAGGAGGCACAGTGAAGATGATGATGGAACTAAAGGGGCCCCCTGCTGTCTGTCATCTACCTGACCAGATCAGCCCCAACTTCAAAGGGCTCCCACTCTGGCATCAAATATTTACCAGCCTGCTGTGCTTACACCTGCTCTGAGAAGACGAGAGGGGAGTAACTCGTCTGTCTGTGCTCTCAGACATCACACACTAATAAAGTACAGCACTCACTCTGGTGGACTGATGTTAGTAATGTCAAGGCTTACTATGACAGTCCCACTTTACTGTCATGCATTTACAAATGTGTTCACAGTGTTTTATCACAGGCTAAGCAATCTGCAGCACAATGTTTAGTGTTGAAGTACAGTCCAGTGGTGCAGACAGACTATTATGGCTGAGCTTAATGATGGTAATGATGATAACTGTGAGGATGGTGATGGTAGTGGTGATGAAGATTTAGCTTATTTTCAACGAGCCAATATGTCAGAGGCACCTTTTTATTAGCGCTGTTGCCTAGCGAGAGTTGTCATATGGAGCAGCCCAGCACTCAGAAGATCAGAGTATGTGGATCTCTCACTATACAGTTTAGGAGGGACAGAACATGGGGTACTTACTTAGTATCCCTGCACATTGTAAATATGGTTCTGGAACTGACCCTGTATACAGTATAGTATGCTTACTTACTTTATCGTGTTCTTATTTTTTATATCTTGTGTGTTTTTGTTCTACCTTGTTATTTTTAGTGTTACACTGTTGTTGATTACTGCATTGTTGCGGTTAGAGCTGCAAGAAAGGCATTTCACTGTACTTGTGCACGTGACATTAAAACTTGAAACTCCCCCAGGGCCCAGGCTTTCTCTGGATTGGCTTATTTCACAGAATTTGTTTTACCATGACTGTAATTGACCTCCATTTTATATTTCCACAGAAGCCTGGGTGTATTGCCATTCAGTTCTGTGTTTCCCAATACACCAGCGTACCAATGAACAGTAGCCTACGGATCAGTGATGCCTGTCGTAAATAATTGAGAGAGAATGCTGAAGCGCCCTCAATACTGCCTGCACTGCCTCTGACGTGTTAATCTGTCACATGACTCCAGTGACATTTTGACTAGCATTGTGTGCTATCGTGACTAATATGCAGTGAAAAAGAAAGCAGATGACAGTATATCATGCCATAATGTGTGTGCACAGTATCTGTATCAAAAGAACAGTCTCATCTACACTGCTCTGACCTTGTTGGGGAAAATGCAAGCATGTTCCCCCATGCCTCAGCATACAGTAGCACATCCCTAAGATTGTGTGTGTGTGTGTGTGTGCGCGCTGGGTGGTGCAGCAAAAGGTCTGTCAGCAGTGCTGAATATTAGAATCAATAGCCAGGTTCACTGAATGCACACTAAATCAAAGTGACTGAATGTGACCATGGTAGAGATGAGCAGGAAAGAGCACAACATCCCGATGATGAAATACAGTTAAAACACTGTGTCTGGGGATGTTGTGGTGAAAATACAGTATATGGACCGGCATTTTTGTTACCATATAAAACTGGATGTTCACCAGGTCAGTCTATGTCATGGAAATGGCAGGTCTTCTTAATGTTTTGTACACTCAGTATAGGTTTGACAGAGAGAGCAGGCTGGTGTACCAGATTAATAGTTTATATATTTTATTTTGAAATGTAATGTTTATTAAACACATCTGATTTGCATTTTCAGATTGCTGGTTAAGCCAACATGGCATTGCATCAATAAGCAGTTTTAAGGGAAATATATTTGATTGATTTCATGTTTAGTAATAACCATCAGAATACACTAACGGTGGGTGGGGGGCAGCAAGTGTGTGTGTGTGTGAGAGAGAGAGAGCGAGAGAGAGAGAGCGGGAGAGAGAGAGACTGAGGCAGTCATTATCACAGACAGACAGTGTGTCTTTGTCCGGAGCATGTTAAATGACTATTACAATTACTCTGCACAGTCATATGTTAATGACATTCACTCTCAGAGAATGAATAAATCATGTCTCAGAAAACACATCTGAGTCCATGCTTTAGCAGCTAGGTGTGTGTGTGTGCGCGTGTGCGTTGACGCGGGAGGAAAGACCGAACGGGAACACTACGGCTGAAACATTTAAAGCAGCAAGACAAAAGAGAATCTCTTGTACCTGTTTCCTCCGCCTTGCAGCTTGGTGCTCGATTCCGCTCTAGCCGATGCTCAGAGAGATCGTGTGAGAGATTGAGTGCCAGGGATAGAGATGTGGAAGAGAGAAGTGAGAGAGCGCTGAGAGCGGGAGTGAGAACAGAGCAGGGTGTGAGCGAGATAGACAGAGCGCGAGAACCAGAAAGAACGCGCACATGAAGGAGATGAGACTGAGAGAAGGGGGTTGTTTTATGTGTGCTGCTTGTGTGCATGAGTGAGGAGCCTTCCTGTCTGGATCGTTAGTCATCTCCAGCCAAGCGCTGGGCTCTGTGCTCCATAGGCTGTACTGATTGAGGAACACAGGGACATACAGACAGAGGCTAGGGGACTTTGAGAGGGCTGTGCAGAGGATGTGCTGGCTGCGTGGGCTCTGTCGCCGTGATCGCTGTCTCCAGACCCCTCAGCTGCCTCTGCTTCGCTCGGCTGCTGGCGCAGGTCCCCACTTAGCCCAACACTTGGAGGACATCAGCAGTCAGTGGTAGAGAGATGAGCTCCAAGCACTCTTCCGACTGGATCCCCTACAGGTACAGTACAGTTCTCTGTGTGCTAGTCAAGACTCAACAGACCACAAGAGAAGGGAGTGGGTGGATGTTTGTGTGTACAAGTGTGAATAGCTATATATGTTCTAGCACTATTAAGGACAGAGAGAATAAAGGATAAGACCGGAGAGAATAAAGGATAAGAACTGGGAGCATGCTTGGAAGTTTAGATTGTTGACATCAATTGACTATTAGCTAAGCCCCACCTCAGAATTTTGGGCAACAAATCTCAGTGCTTCAATGGATAGAAACTTTCCATGAGTCTGACACCTCAGGCAACCTCACGTGAAAAATAGTTATTTTTAAAATATAAATTGTTTAAATGGTTAAATAATTGAACAGTGCACATGGGGTAGTACTTTCTACTGTTTTTCCTGAAATGCAGAGCCTCTTGGAGTATTTTTCGAATCTGAAATTATTTGTTTATTTGCTCAGCTGGTTAGCTATCTCAGTCTCATTGACCACAAAATGTTGCTTACTAGCTAGCTAACTTGTTTTCTCTAAATGCGTGTTAGCTAGCGAAGTTAGCCATGTTGTTGATACAACTCCCAACTGCTGTCAACATCAGGATACGATTTGAGAGCACTAGCTAGTTTAGCTCCAAAAGGGATCTGCATCCCAATATGGGGACCAGAGTATGGGCGAGTGGGTGTGTCGAAAGGAAAGTAGTGGGCATGTGGAAAGGAGTGGGTGTGTCGAAAGGAAAGTAGTGGGCATGTGGAAAGGAGTGGGTGTGTCAAGGAAAGTAGTGGGCATGTGGAAAGGAGTGGGTGTGTCGAAAGGAAAGTAGTGGGCATGTGGAAACGAGTGGGTGTGTCGAAAGGAAAGTAGTGGGCATGTGGAAAGGAGTGGGTGTGTCGAAAGGAAAGTAGTGGGCATGTGGAAAGGAGTGGGTGTGTCAAGGAAAGTAGTGGGCATGTGGAAAGGAGTGGGTGTGTCGAAAGCACTCTGCTATAGGTTAGATGGTTTTGATTGGTGGTGGGTGTTTTTATTTTCTTTCATACAATTACCGCACATTGAGCTATCCTACTGTGAGAGTTTGGACTTGTTAATCCTCTGGTTTAAAAACCTGAGTCGTATTTCACTGTAAGTTTTATACAAATAACTGTACATTTTCAGGTATAAAACTGATGATTGTTTATTTTTTATTAAAAATATTGATGGTTGTACTGTTGCTTCATGCGTTGTATGTGTGTGCTTCCTATGACTGTCACCCTGTTATTGGTTAGTAGTTAGCTACTTCGCACGCTGTTGCCGGACAGTAGTGCTTGTCAAGCGGGAGAAAAGGGCACTGTGTCCTGGTGTTGCCATTCATGCCCTCCCCATTGAGTAGTAGACAGTTATCAATATAGGCTGCTATCCTAATTGATATAAAAAACATGGCCACGTTAGCCGGCGGTTATTGACACGTCGTACAGTCCAATCAGACACGCAAAATTGTCTTGAGTGGCAATAAATCTGCCCAATTGGCTGATTTGCTTTCGACACACCAACTCGCCCATACTCCGGTCGCCATATTGGGCTGCAGCTACCCATACTTGCCAAAAGCTGTTACATTTACATTTACATTTAAGTCATTTAGCAGACGCTCTTATCCAGAGCGACTTACAAATTGGTGCATTCACCTTATGACCTCCAGTGGAACAGAGGGCTAGTAGTTTTGTTAGCTAGTAGTTTTGACTGCATGCTGACTGCATGCTCTGGAACTTTGGCAACTACTAAGAATTTTTTAAACATAACGCTTTGTTCTAGATGTGCCGATGTTCATAGCAAACGGAGCAGCTTTATTTAGGCAAGCCTAAATTACACTGAGTATAAAAACATTAAGAACACCTGCTCTTTCCATGACATAGACTGACCAGGTGAATCTAGGTGAAAGCTATGATCCCTTATTGATGCCACATGTTAAATCCACTTCAATCAGTATAGATGAAGGGAAGGAGACCGGTTAAAGAAGGATTTTTAAACCCTTAGACCAGGTATTCCCAAACTGGGGTAAGCGCAATGCCGTCGGGGGTGTGCCAAATAAAAATGTGATTTACATAATAAAAAAATCAGTACATTTATATTTTCCAACAGGGCTATACATTTGCGAGATGTTTTTTTCTCACCTGAGTAGCCTTGTTTCACTGCCAAAAATTAAACTATCTAGTGTTCAGCGAAATAACAACACAATGTCAAATACAGGTAGCTTAGTCAAATAATTAACATCCAATCACATTAACCGTTACTCTCTTGCGGGAAACCTTCACTCTTGCGCAGACATTTAGAAATGAAATATGACAATTTGAAAAATAAGCCACAGGAGTTTTTTGAGCGAGAATAAAGACTACTTTCGAGTAGTAAGGTATGTATAAAAGCAACAGATACCATTAATAAGAAGGGTCTAGAAGCGTCTTATATGGTGAGCTACCGAGTGGCTAGGACAGGCAAGCCCCATACTATTGTGGAGGACTTAATTCTTCTGGCTGCCGTGGATATGGCTGGAACAATGCTGGGGGAAAAGGCCCACAAAACTATACAGACAATGACTTCATCAAACAACACTGTTTCACTACGCATCAGTGACATGGCAAGAGATGTTTTAAATCAATTACTGCTTCGCATACAAGCCAGTGAATTATACAGCTGGATGAGTCAACAGACGTGGCGTGCCTGCCACAGCTCCTGGATATGTCTGTTACATTTATGGGGGGTCAATTAAGGAAGACATCCTTTTCTGCAAACCACTGGAAACCAGGACAACATGAGAGGATATTTACTAAGTACTGGACAGCTTTGTGACATCAAATGGACTTTGGTTGTAAAGATGTGTTGGTATCTGTACTGATGGAGCAAAAGCCATGACAGGGAGACACAGTGGAGTGGTAACGTGCAAGCAGTTGCTCCCGACGCCACTTGGGTACACTGCAGCATCCACTGAGAGGCTTTTGCTGCCAAGGGAATACCTGACAGCTTGAAAGACGGTTTGGACACTACAGTGAAAATGTTTAACTTTGTTAAAGCAAGGCCCCTGAACTCTCGTGTATTTTCTGCATTATGCAATGATATGGGCAGTGACCATGTAACGCTTTTACAATATACAGGAGTGTGCTGGTTATCAAGGGGCAAAGTATTCACACGCTTTTTTAAAATTGAGAGACAAGCTTAAAGTTTTCTTTACTGACCATCATTTTCACTGGTCTGACCGTTTACACGATGACGCGTTTCTCACACAACTGACCTGTCTGGGTGATATTTTTTCTCACCTGAATGAACTCAATCTAGGATTACAGGGACTGTCCCCAACTATATTCAGTGTGCGGGACAAAATTGAGGCTATGATTAAGAAGTTTGAGCTCTTTTCTGCCTGCATTAACAAGGACAACACACAGGTATTTTCATCATTGTATGATTTTTTGTTGTTGTTTGCAAATGAACTCAAGCTTACGGACAATGTCAAATGTGATATAGTGAAGCACCTGAGTGAGATGGGTGCTCAATTATGCAGGTACTTTCCCAAACGGATGACACAAACAACTGGATTCGTTATCCGTTTTGTGACCTGCCTCCAGTCCACTTACCGATATCTGAACAAGAGAGCTTCATCATAATTGCAAAAAGAGGTTCTGTGACAATTTTATTTAATCAGAAGCCACTGCCAGATTTCTGTTTCTTGCCTTGGCAAATCTCGCTGTTGAGACACTGATTCCCTTTGCAACCACGTACCTATGTGAGAGTCAATTCTCAGCCCTCACTAGCATGAAAACTAAATACAGGCACAGACTGTGTGTGGAAAATGATTTAAGACGGAGAGAGTCTCAAATACAACCCAACATCGCATTGAGTTATGTGCATCCTTTCAAGCACACCCTTCTCATTCATTAACCTGTGGTGAGTTGTTCACAATTTTTGATGAACAAATAAGGTTTTATATGTAAGATGGCTAAATAAAGAGCAAAATGATTGATTATTATATTATTATTTGTGCCCTGGTCCTATAAAAGCTTTTTGTCACTTCCCACGAGCCGGGTTGTGACAAACTCGCACTCATTCTTATGTTTTAATAAATGTATCGTATAGTGTGTGTGTGGATATAGAAGTCCTCGAAGGCAGGGAGCTTGGCCCAAGTGATGTACTGGGCTGTCAGCACCACCTTCTTTGACGCCTTGCGGTCGAGGAGGATGCATTTGCCATACCAAGCGGTGATGCAGCCAGTCAATATGCTTTCGATGATGCAGCTGTATAACTTTTTGAGGATCCGAGGGCCCATGACAAATCTTTTCAGCCGCCGTGCCCTCTTCACGACTGTTTGGGTGTGTGTGGACTAGAGGTCGACGGATGATGATTTTTCAACACCGATACCGATTATTGGAGGACCAAAAAAGCCGATACCGATTAATCGGACGATTTTTAAAATATATATTTTTATTTTATTTATTTGTAATAATGACAATTACAATAATACTGAATGAACACTTATTTTAACTTAATATAATACGTCAATAAAATCAATTTAGCCTCAAGTAAATAATGAAACATGTTCAATTTGGTTTAAATAATGCAAAAATAATGCAAAAAGCTAACGTTTCAGTTCCTTGCTCAGAACATGAGAACATATGAAAGCTGGTGGTTCCTTTTAAGATGAGTCTTCAAAATTCCCAGGTAAGAAATTTTAGGTTGTAGTTATTATAGGAATTATATTACTATTTCCCTCTATACCATTTCTATTTCATTAACCTTTGACTATTGGATGTTTTTATAGGCACTTTAGTATTGCCAGTGTAACAGTATAGCTTCCGTCCCTCTCCTCGCTCCTCCCTGGGCTCGAACCAGCAACACAATGACAACAGCCACCCTCGAAGCAGCGTTACCCATGCAGAGCAAGGGGAACAACTACTAGAAGGCTCAGAGCGAGTGACGTTTGAAACGCTATTAGCGCGCGCTAACTAGCCAGCCATTTCACTTCGGTTACACCAGGCTCATCTCGGGAGTTGATAGGCTTAAAGTCATAAACAGCGTAATGCTTGATGCACAACGAAGAGCTGCTGGCAAAACGCACAAAAGTGCTGTTTGAATGAATGTTTACTCGCCTGCTTCTGCCTACCACCGCTCAGTCAGATACTTAGATGATTGTATGCTCAGTCAGATTATATGCAATGTAGGACACGCTAGATAATATCTAGTAATATCATCAACCATGTGTAGTTAACTAGTGATTATGATTGATTGTTTTTTATAAGATAAGTTTAATGCTAGCTAGCAACTTACTTTGGCTTACTGCATTTGTGTAACAGGCAGTCTCCTTGTGGAGTGCAATGAGAGCGAGGCAGGTCTTTATTGTGTTGGACTAGTTAACTGTAAGGTTGCAAGATTGGATCCCCCGAGCTGACAAGGTGCAAATCTGTCGTTCTGCCCCTGAACGAGGCAGTTAACCCACCGTTCCTAGGCTGTCATTGAAAATAAGAATGTGTTCTTAACTGACTTGCCTAGTTAAATAAAGGTGTAAAAAATCCAATTTTAAAAAATCGGCGCCCACAAATACCGATTTCCGATTGTTATGAAAACTTGAAATCGGCCCTAGTTAATCGGCCATTACGATTAATCGGTCGACCTCTAGTGTGGACCATGTTAAGTCCTTATGTGGATGCCAAGGAACTGGAAGCTCTCAACCCGCTCCACAACAGCCTTGTCATTGTGGATAGTGGCGTGCTCTCCTTTCTTTCTCCTATAGTCCACAATCAAGTCCTTGGCCTTACTGACATTGTGGGGGAGGTTGTTGTCCCTGGCACCACAATGCTAAGTCTCTGACATCTTCCCTGTAAGATGACTCGTCGTTTCATCAGCAAACTTGGTGATTGTGTTGGAGTCGTGCGTGACCGAATAAACAGGGAATAAACAGGGAATAAACAGGGAGTACTATCCCTGAATAAACAGGGAGTACTAAGCACAATTTATGCAGAAATCCAGGTAAATCCAAAGGGTTCACATACTTTTTCTTGCCACTGTATGTGTATTGAACACTATTCCAGAGGAAAAACAATACTGCGTGGATGTTTTTGGAGTCTAATAACTCTGAGGAGGACGTTGGGAAAAAATGTATTGGGTATTGAGGAGACTGATACCCCATTTCATTGATCCCCAATCCTTAGGTAAAGCTGTACAGTCCAGTGCAATATGAATGTCAATACACACAAGGCTGACTGGGGAGGGGATTTCACACAGTCACAGTCCTGCGATAAGAGCTACAACGCTAATATTTGCGTAAACTCTTCACAGTTGTATTCTGTGGGTGTCACCAAATACCAAATACACTGATACCCCATTGCTTCACATTCCAACCTTGTTTAACATGATCTATTCTAAATATGGCACGATTCCACCATTTGTAACCTTCTGCATCACTTTCAAAAACATACTTTTATTTTGAAGGCAAACCGCAAATTCCACTATTGTGCCTAATCCTTATTGTGGCTAGCTTCACAACACATAACCCGGTCCGGTCGAGCCTCACTAGCCAGATGAAGCTAGCTGTCTGCTTATAATGTTAGCTTTGGGCAACAGGGTAAAGTAGCTGGATAGCTATTTATTTTCATGAACCGAAGTTCAATTGTATTAGGCAAACAACAAGTGGCTACCTAGCTAATACTTACTCACAAGGATTCATAAATCATTGCTAAGAATAATGAAAATGACTTCACTTTCTACTGGTCATTTGTTTTCAGGCTGGTTGTATTGGTGCTAGCTAGGTACCAAGCTAAATCTACCCCAGAAGTTGCGGTCGAATAAATAATGCTTTATTACTAACGCGGTATTATAAACACATTGTTTGTGGCCGGTGTTTGCTTATTTGCAGATATTTCTGTACAGCTTTGACAGTGCTACTGATAGTAGTGGTGGCACTTTGCTTGGACGTGCAAATTCAGAACACACAACATTCTATAATAGAACTGTATTATTTGACAAATTAAGAGCTTATTTAACGCATCAAATAGTATTATTTTACTTTCTTTTTTTTTTGACACGCAAGACCCAAACGGCGTTCCATAGTATGTCGTGAAGCTAATAGCAGTGACGCTATTACTGTGTAGCTCCGGTAGGGCAACATCTAAAAATGGCACACTTGGTAATGTGTACCGGTGCTCGACCAGTCGGCGAAAGCCAACATCACCCTCGACAGAGAACGATTGATTGTCAAGGGCAATGA
Organism: Oncorhynchus nerka; assembly: GCF_034236695.1. Classification (NCBI taxonomy): domain Eukaryota; kingdom Metazoa; phylum Chordata; class Actinopteri; order Salmoniformes; family Salmonidae; genus Oncorhynchus; species Oncorhynchus nerka. Next base: position 79,225,192 of record NC_088423.1, read on the forward strand.
ATTCCATCATCTTGGCGTTAATGGATTTCGCCTTTGAGTTGTCTCGCTGAAATGTTCTTACTCTTTCAAATGACTGCTCGACTTGTTGACTGCTCAATCCACACAGCAGACTTCGTGGGTTAGGTTAGGAATGCTACAGTATGTGTAGCGCAAAATTTTACGCGCCATCATTACGCCATGTACCTACATTATATAGGTATCAAGTCAGCTTTGACATCGGTTTTGCACATCGGTGTTAAGCTAGACGTCGGGCCGATACCGATGTTGGCATTTTTAGCTAATATTGTCAGATTCCGATATGTTCACCGAAATATTGTGCATCCCTCGTTGAAAGCTGAGCTGTAGTCTGAACAGCATTCTCACATAGTTATTTTCCCTCCCGTTGTCCAGGTGGGAGAGGGCAGTGTGAAGTGCAATTGAGATTGCGTCATCTGTGGATCTGTTGGGGCGGTGTCGCGACTCTCCTGTGAAGATCTGAAGGATCTGGTTACAGTGGGTCCGCTCTACAGCGCCCTCTCTCTCCCGTAAATACCTTGTAGAAATTCTGCCTTTGGGCTTTGCAGGAGGAGGGGAAAGAAAACGGTAACATCAAAAGGTTGAATAATGAAACAATGTTTCTGTAATGGGTCCGTGGGTACTGAAAGAAGAATTATCATATCAGTTGTTGTTTTGGGATCTCATTAAGGACAGTATAACAACATAACTATCTCTGAATGTGTATATTTCCCATTTATCAGAATCACATCTAAATGTTGTGGAACTTGTATGATTAAATATTAAACTATTTGTGAGAAGATGAAATGTGATGTTGGCCTTCTAAATGAGAATTGTTTTTAATTTAAAAGTTTTAACCAGTCAGTGACCACACCCACATGAGCACAGACATTATGTCGGCATTATGGAACACCCCTTTTGGCAGAGTTTATAAAAGAACTCGCTAACAAAATTTACATTAGACCAGAGAACGTGAGAACGCAGTCTGTACGCTGAAATGGTTAGGAAATTTAAATCTCTAGAGACCAGTACATTACCGGGTTGCTATGGGTGTGTAAAATGGTTCTAGCTCTACATTAGATCAGCGTGACCGACAGCATGAGCTGAAAGGTGCGAAATTGTTATAAACTCTGAAACTCTAAGAAGACTATAGAGGAACATTCAGTCTACAGCTGTTTAAGTACGTTAGTCTAGTAAACTCGACCGAGAACCACCGGGTGGTACGTTGAAAGATCCATTCTCACAGACACCTGAAACCAAGAAGCTAGAACTACAAAAGACATGGTGTTCACTGGTGGACAACCAGAGACTTACACAACCCAAGACTTTCTGTCCAAATACTCGCCGTAGATGGATTGAGTGTTTTCAACAGAGAGACAGCAAAGACATACACACGTAAATATGTTCATTGCAATTCTTTCGAATGAGCGGCCGTTCATGTGCAAAGTATTCACATTTCCTTGAGCATAGTTATCAGCTGTGTGTACGTTAGTGGAATTCCTTTCTCTCCCTTTCCCTCTCTTTTGAATCCGCAATTTTGTGTAACAAGCTGCCATATCAGTTTAGTCCACTAGGGACTTTATTGCATTGTGTATTAATTAATGTGTAAGCTATCCTGTTTGTGTGTTTATGTAATTCTGTGTGATTATTTAGTTACACAAATTGGCTTAATTATTTATTTACTAAGTATCGCTGATTCATCATTTATGCTAGGGTTCGTGCGGATATCCAAGAGTTTTGTGACATTCAGAATGAAACTGAAGGTAAATAAGAATTCATGATTTGACTGTGACTAATGTAAGAGATATATCTTTAGAGTTTAGTCGGGAGATAGTAACTTGTTAAATAACTTTTCCCGTGATGCCCCAGATTACTACTTAATTAATTGTTATATGAATAATTTAATTGCGTAAAAATTTAATGTGGTATGTAATCATTTTATAAAATAGCAGACACCTTAATGATAGTCAATACACGACAGCGGTATGCAAAATTGGAGTGGGCCTAGGGTGTCTGGGATGATGGTGTTGATGTGCGTCATGACCAGCCTTTCAAAGCACTTCATAATTACAGATATGAGTGCTACAGGGCGATAGTCATTTAGGTAGGTCACCTTTGAGCTCTTGGGGCTTTGCTTGGCTCATCGCGCTCTAGCGCCTCCTTGTGGTGGACCGGGCGCCTCCAGGCTCACTTCGGTCATTAGTTGAATGGTGTTTCCTCTGACACATTGGTGCAGCTGGCTTCCGGGTTAAGTGGGCGGGTGTTAAGAAGCGCAGTTTGGCAGGTTGCTTGACTCGACCTTCGCCTTTCCCGAGCCCATTGGGGAGTTGCAGCGATGAGACAAGATTGCAATTGGATATCACGAAATTGGGGAGAAAAAGGGGTTACATTTTTTAAATAATAATGTCTGAAGACAGTTGCCCAGCTGGTCTGCGCATGCTTTGAGAATGCCCCCTGGGATTCTGTGATTGTTAACCTGTTTAAACATTTTGCTCAGCTTTGGTCACAGAGAGCGAGATCACAGTCATCTGGAAAAACAGGGGGTTTCATGCAAGGTACAGTGTTATATTCCTCAAAGCAAGAATAAAAGGCATTTAGATCATATGGGAGTTCAGCATCTCTGGGGAAACTCATGCCTGGGTTTCCCTTTGTAATTCGTTATCGTCTGCAAGCATGTTTGATGTCTCGTCGGAGGTCGTAGTGGCCTTCCTTGAATGTGTCCATGTCCATTCCCCGTTCCTTGTAAGTGGTAGGTCTGGCCTTTAGCCCAGCACGGATATTGCCTGTAATCTATGTTTTTTTATTTGGGTACATACTTATAGTCACTGTGGGGACGACATGCTCTATGTACTTATTGATGAAGCATGTGACTATTGTGGTAAACTTCTCAATGCTATCGGATTGATTGCATTCATGCTTGCACCATGCAATCTTTTATCAGTTATTTTCCTTCTCTGTTCTACCTGCAGCATGATAAATTTTTCCGTGGCCACCTGATAGACTGTTGGTGGTCAGAGCTCAAATGGAGAAGTGGGTATTAATCTTGCTTTAGAATTTATTGAGGCCAGGCGGGCCAGCAGGTCAAACTAACAACTAAAATTAACGAGTCACTCTGATAAATGAATCATGACTTTCAAGTCAAAAGAGTAGTTCAAAAAGAACAAATCACTACACAGCACTAGCCTCAAGATTATTTGGTTTTGACCACTATAAAAAACCTGTGAAGACTTACAGAAAACGTTTGACCTCTGTCATTGCCAACAAAGGGTATATACTGTAACAGTATTGAGAAACTTTTGTTCATTTGCAAATAATTTGCAAATAAATTCATTAAACATCCTACAATGTGATTTTCTGGATTTTTTTCTCATTTTGTCTGTCATAGTTGAAGTGTACCTATGATGAAAATTACAGGCCTCTCATATTTTTTATTGGGAGAACTTGCACAATTGGTGGGTGACTTTTTGGGGGTGAAGGGCCGCCACTGCTCATGAGCGCTACATTCAGAACTACTGCCTAAAAATATACAAGTGTACTGGATAATCTCTTTAGTTCAGAGCCATTCAGTAGCTAGCCATGTTATAAACATCATTTTTTACCAGGTTCCCATGAAGCAATTGTAATGAAAATCCACCACAACATACCAGAGAGTTTCCTGATTAGCAAAGGGTAGTAGTCTGTGTTTAATTTCATTGTGTATTAAAAACACAGTTTGAGATCTTTGTGAGGGGATTTCACCAGTGGTTAGAAGGGGGAATTGGGCTTCCCGGGGAAAATGTCTGTTGCAACAGTAACCAAGGGGGAGGGGCTTAGCAAAGGGTCTGTTGTGGTCATTGGTGTGTGGTAGTATCTAATTGATGTTTCTTTGGTTTTGTCTTTCAAGAATGATGAAAAACTCACAGTATCTCTTATAATAACTGTAGTAGTTATGACTGGTTATTCATGTGAAAATATTTTGGACCTGTCTTTATAGTGTATTTATTGACCCAGTTTTTTAATAACATAAAACTGTAGTACACATTCAATTCCATTGTTGCGTAGGTTACTGTATTATTGGTGAGTTGTAAAGTCTGCTGATATGAAAGTCTATTTAGGGAATATATGGCACCGTTTTACTGTAATCCAATTACATGGGGATTTTCTCATGCAGAATCTGGTGTAATAGAATCCATAAAAAGCTCTGCCCATTTCCCCCAAAGTGTATTTTCTCCACTACTATCACCTTGGGAAGCAGCAGCCATTGTTTTGCTCTGTGAGACCCCTGCATGTCTCTCCCCATTCATTGATAATGCATTCTGCTGATTATAGGCATTCTCGAGTCACAATCTAATCACAATCTTGTTCACCTAATACATTTTTTTGCACTATTGGTTAGAGCCTGTAAGTAAGCATTTCACTGTAAGGTCTACCTACACCTGTTGTACTCGGCGCACGTGACAAATAAACTTCGATTTGATCTGCCTGAATGGTTAATAATGTCAGTGTTATTTATCAGTTAGCTTATTTTTGGGTGAAATAAAGACTTATGCCTGTTCTCAAAGACATTACTACTGCTGCTGTTGCTACTGCTGCTGTTGCCTCCAAGAGAAGCCCCATTGCCATGGTTGCACGGCTTCCTCTGCTCCTATTGGCTCCCCGTTGCTATAAGTTACGGAGCTGTCTTGCCATGAATCTCATTGAGAGATTGCGTCAGGAGAACTGGCCTCCTATGATGAAGCAATAAAGGTAGTGATAGATCTGTGTGTACGTACGTACACGTACTCATGTTGCTGCTTCTAAGAGAGCACACACAGATACGCACACCAACATTAATGAAAGCAACTTATTAGTTCCCTAGATTAACTGAAATGATAACAGATATTTTGAACTACTGTTCCTGGTAGGGTCATATTGAACCAATCCTTATGGTTGCTCTTCCTCTCAGATGAATACATCCTCTAATAAGTGTGTTTAGAAACCCTAGAACCTGTCACATACAAATCCAGGACACTCAAGCGTATGTGTTTAACCTAACAGGTTAAATCAAATTTCCTCATAGAAAATAATAATTTAACATGTAATTGCTTTTGTATCCTTAAGCATGCTCTTTTTGCTGTATATTTTGTTGTTAAGCATGTTCATCGTTAAGTGTTTAATGACAAATTACTTTGTGAAGAGAACTCTTCAAAAATTTTTTTTTGATGTGTGCTATACGAAGATGTGATTATGATGATGAGTGATATAGCAGTAGTCAATGACATTAGTAATGTAGATAATAAAGGTGATATTGACGTTGTAGGCCTAGGTGTTAAAAGTAATAGACAGGATGACGTATTAGGTGATGCAGTGTCCTATTTAATAACTGACCTCAGGGACAAGAGCCCTTAAACAACACACTACACTGACATGCTGAGGCACTGCTACAGAGTCACATTGCTTACCTGTGGGAGGTTGATATAGGAGGGGAGCTGAGGGGGGAACAGGCGGAGAGTGGGTGTTCCTCTCGACTTGGAGGCCTGGCCAGCCTGTCATGGATGGTTTCTCAGAGCAATAAGCAGTTCCTCCCATCAGATGGAGCCTGCCTGGTGCTTTCCATGACAAACGTATGTATGGGGCCTGGTGGTGAAGCCGGTCGAGACGAGGGGAGGTGACTCAGCTGCACCTCTGTGGCCTCTCATGAATCCCATGTGAGCCAGCTCAGTATACCGGATTCACCCTGGCTCCGGCAGGTCACAGCCAAACACACACAGCACTGCCAGGGAGGGACGTCAGGCTATACTGTTCCTACTGTACACAGCGAACAATTATTTATATATATATATATATATATATATAGATATATATAAGTTGAAGTCGGAAGTTTACATACACCTTAGCCAAATACATTTAAACTCAGTTTTTTTTAAAGATTCCCTGTCGAGGTCAGTTAGGATCACCACTTTATTTTAAGAACGTGAAATGTCAGAATAATAGTTGAGAGAATTATTTATTTATTTCATCACATTCTCAGTGGGTCAGAAGTTTACATACACACAATTAGTATTTAGTAGCATTGCCTTTAAATTGTTTAACTTGGGTCAAACGTTTCAGGTAGCCTTCCACAAGCTTCCCACAATAAGTTGGGTGAGTTTTGGCCCATTCCTCCTGACAGAGATGGTGCAACTGAGTCGGGTTTGTAGGCCTCCTTGCTCGCACACGCTTTTTCAGTTCTGCCCACAAATGTTCTATGGGATTGAGGTCAGGGCTTTGTGTTGGCCACTCCAATACCTTGACTTGTTGTCCTTAAGCCATTTTGTCACAACTTTGGAAGTATGCTTCAGGTCATTGTCCATTTGGAAGACCCATTTGCGACCAAGCTTTAACTTCCTGACTGATATCTTGATGTTGCTTCAATATATCAACATAATTTTCCTGCCTCATGATGCCATCTATTTTGTGAAGTGCACCAGTCCCTCCTGCAGCAAAGCACCTACACAACATGATGCTGCCACCCCTGTGCTTCACGGTTGTGATGGTGTTCTTCAGCTTGCAATCCCCCCCCCCCCCCCCCTTTTCCTCCAAACATAACGATGGTCATTATGGCCAAACAGTTCTATTTTTGTTTCATCAGACCAGAGGACATTTTTCCAAAAAGTCAGATCTTTGTCCCCATGTGCAGTTGCAAACCGTTGTCTGGCTTTTTTATGGAGGTTTGGAGCAGTGACTTCTTCCCTGCTGAGCGGCCTTTCAGGTTATGTCGATATAGGACTCGTTTTACTGTGGATATAGATACCTTTGTACCTGTTTCCTCCAGCATCTTCACAAGGTCCTTTGCTGTTGTTCTGGGATTGATTTGCACTTTTCGCACCAAAGTACGTTCATCTCTAGGAGACCGAACGCGTCTCCTTCCTGAGCGGTATGACAGCTGCGTGGTCCCAAGGTGTTTATACTTGCGTACTATTGTTTGTACAGATGAACATGGTACCTTCAGACATTTGTAAATTGCTCCCAAGGATGAACCAGACTTGTGGAGGTCTGCAATTCTTTTTCTGAGGTCTTCGCTGATTTCTTTAGATTTTCCCATGATGTCAAGCGAAGCGGCACTGAGTTTGGAGGTAGGCCTTGAAATACATCCACAGGTACACCTCCAATTGACTGAAATTATGTCAATTAGCCTATCAGAAGCTTCTAAAGCCATTACATAATTGTCTGGAATTTTCCAAGCTGTTTAAACTTCTGACCCTGTCTGTAAACAATTGTTGGAAAAATGACTTGTTGTAACGGTTTTCTTCTGGTGAAAGAGAGGCGGACTATAATGCAGCGTGGTTAGTTTTGTCTATCTTTAATAAAGATGAAAATACAATAATCTACAAAACAAGAAACGTGAAAAAAACAAAACAGTCCTATCTGGTGCCACAAACACAGAGGAACAATCACCCACCAAAACCCAACACAAAACAGGCTACCTAAATATGGTTCCCAATCAGAGACAATGACTAACACCTGCCTCTGATTGAGAACCATATCAGGCCAAACATAGAAATAGACAAACCAGACACACAACATAGAATGCCCACCCAGCTCACGTCCTGACCAACACTAAAACAAGGAAAACACACAAGAACGATGGTCAGAACGTGACACTTGTGTCATGTACAAAGTAGTTGTCCTAACCTACTTGCCAAAACTATAGTTTGTTAACAAGAAATTTGTGGAGTGGTTGAAAAACTAATTTTATTGACTCCAAACTAAGTATATGTAAACTTTTGACTTCAACTGTACCCACTGTAAAAAAAGTGCCAAACACTTTAAAGTACACAAACGTTTTAAATTTCTGCCACGTACTGTATTGTGCATACTTAGAAACACATGTATACGCATACTGTACGTACACAGGCTTCTTGTATATAGTGCAATTGCTTGCACAACAATCATACATGACCAATTTCTTTGAAAATGTTCTATATTTAAACCGAGGTAAAAACAGCATCAAGGACTTTGTGGAATTGGCTTGATTTCAGAGAAATGCCATTGTAAAATTGGAACGATATTGAGTTTATTAGACAAGAGTGTATCAGGGAAAAAGATGTCCCTGTTATATTATATAAAATGTAATGTAAGGCATTTGATCTAATTGTTTTATAATAATCAACCCTCATTGAGTATTCATGTGATGCTGTGGTAGACGGCACAACATTCTAACTCTATTCTGTGGAGGGAACATCAAAATAGAATATCTGCTAAGACATCCCTCTGCACTGCAGGTAAAACACATAAAACACTCACTAGGCACTTCACCAGCACTGTGTTCCCAATAGGGAGAGCATTAATGTACCACTGTTGAGGGGTCAATGGGTACTGTTCAGACTACGTTGTTATTGACATCAACTGGGGTAGGTGGGGCGAGAAGAGTAGAGGTGTCTAATGCACATTCTAGCTTACCACTGATGCATATCAATTAACATGTCTTCTCTATCGTAATGCGGTAGTTGACCCTCATTGTCACAGCTGTGTTTATGTCATTATCTACCTGTCTGAAACACATTCACACACTTGATTGCTGACTGTCGCTAGTGAGTGTTTTTTCTGTGTGTTTTTCAGAAAGGGAGATGTACTGTGTATGTAGCACACACACTAACCACAAACACACACATTATTGAACCCCCCCTGGCTCTGCTCCATCTACCCCCCCCCCCCCCCCCCCCCAGCTGAAGGAAGCACTGTTCCCCTTCCCCTGACCTTCAGCCTCTTATTGTCTTTAATTAAGAACCCTTTCGTTTAAATGGTCTGGGCAATGCCAAGCAACACAGAGTGATTGGGCAATCAGGGAGTATGTCATTGCTGATTTAGAGGTTGCGTGTGTTTGGGTGTGGGAGGGATGGGAAAGATGGCGACTGGCTGAGCGTTACCATTACCTTTATAGTACTATCACACAGGTAAAGATGTTAGATCATCATCCAATTGTGACTATGAATTCCCTAGCACTTCATATCCATGCTGGTTTGACTGATCTCTGTATGATGTCATTCTACACATTTTGTAATTTAATCCTAAGAGTTATGTGTTGCTTCCTAGAGAACATATCGGAGGCTACATGACATGTCACTCCCAATAACTACTGTGTCTCCTCCAGTGACATACACTGCATTTTAAAGACATCACCTGCTGTTTTCTGCTTCACAGGAAAGCTCCATGACAGATATTAATGTATCACTATTTCCCATAATTTCCAAGTGGTTCTCGCAGTGTATCAAACAGGAGAGGAAACTAATGTTTTTCCTGGAGTGTGTGTGTGTGTGTTTGTTCTGTACAATGTCAAAGAAATGGAAAGAGCTTTTGTTTTAACCATCTCTCTCTCGCTCTTTGTTTCTCTCTCTTGCTCTCTGCAGTACCTTGGACGATGAGGGCAGCAACCTCCGCCAACAGAAGCTAGACAGACAGGTAGGTCTCCCATGTCCCTGTACTGTAGCAGAGCAGCTCAGCCACTTACTGATATGAACCTCCTCTGTTGTTCCTTGGCTGGTAGAGGAGACTGTAGTGTGAGGAAATTAGAGGAAGAATATACTCTACAGAAGGGTTGCGCTATATTTGATAAATTACTGTGAACTAGAAAGTTCACACACCTGGTTTTCATGGTAGAAAATAATTTAATCTCTGATTATTAGTTAGGGATGAAAACCAGCTAAAGCTAATCTGGCTAATTGTTTTTAGGAGATGTCATCAGTGTTATACTTAAGCATTAATGCCAGAGGAGGTGTGGTATACAGCCATTAGCCATGGTACATTGGCCATATACCACAAAACCCTGAGGTGCCTTATTGCTATTATTTGAACTCTCGGCTACACAGCTGATGCCTGCTGGACTGTTCATTAACACGGTACTTAATTTTCTTTATCTGTCGGCCCCAGCCTCAACTCAGGCCCTGTGTGTAGCTAACTGACCCTCTCTGCCCATTTATCGCCGTTTATCCGTTGTTGTCTTACCTGTTGTCTTAGCTCTCCCAATCAACACCTGTGATTGCTTTATGCCTCTCTCTAATGCCAATATGGCTTGTATACTGTTGTTTAGGGATGCTCTCATTATTTTATTTTACTGCGGAGCCCCTAGTCCCACTCAACATGCCTCAGATAGCTCCGTTGTCCCACCCCCCACACATGCGGAGACCGCACCTAGATTAACTGGCGCCTCCAGAGATGCAACCTCTCTCATCGTCACTCAATGCCTAAGTTTACCTCTACTGTACTCGCACCCTACCATACCCTTGTCTGTACATTATACCCTGAATCTATCCTATCACGCCCAGAAATCTGCTCCTTTTATTCTCTGTTCCCAACGCACTAGACGACCAGTTCTTATAGCCTTTAGCCGTACCCTCATCCTACTCCTCCTCTGTTCCTCTGGTGATGTAGAGGTTAACCCAGGCCCTGTTTGTCCCCAGGCCCTCTCATTTGTTGACTTTTGTCACTGTAAAAGCCTTGGGTTCATGCATGTTAACATCAGAAGCCTCCTCCCTAAGTTTGCTTTATTCACTACTTTAGCACACTCCGCCAACCCCAATGTCCTAACCGTGTCTGAATCCTGGCTTAGGAAGGCCACCAAAAATTCTGGAATTTCCATCCCCAATTACAACATTTTCCGTCAAGATAGAACTGCTAAAGGGGGCGGAGTTGCAATCTACTGTAGAGAGAGCCTGCAGAGTTCTGTCATACTTTCCAGGTCTGTGCCCAAACAGTTCGAGCTTCTACTTTTAAAAATCCATCTCCCCAGAAATAAGTCCCTCACTGTTGCCACTTGTTATAGACCCCCCTCAGCTCCCAGCTGTGCCCTGGACACCATATGTGAATTGATTGCCCCCCATCTATCATCAGAGTTGTACTGTTAGTTAACCTAAACTGGGATATGCTTAACACCCCGGCCGTCCTACAATCTAAACTAGATCCCCTCAATCTCTCACAAATTATCAAGGAACCTACCAGGTACAACCCAAAATCCGTAAATATGGGCGCCTTCATAGATATCATCCTGACCAACTTGTCCTCTAAATACACCTTTGCTGTTTTCAAACAAGGATCTCAGCGATCACTGCCTCATTGCCTGCGTCCGTTATGGGTCTGCGTTCAAACGACCACCTCTCATCACTGTCAAACGCTCCCTAAAACACTTCTGCGAGAAGGCCTTTCTAATCGACCTGGCCCAGGTATCCTGGAAGGATATTGACCTCATCCCATCAGTAGCGGGTGCCTGGTTGTTCTTTTAAAAGTGATTTCCTCATCTTAAATAAGCATGCCCCTTTCAAAAAAGGTAGAACTAAGAACCTATATTGCCCTTGGTTCACTCCAGACTTGACTGTCCTTGACCAGCACAAAAACATCCTGTGGCGTACTGCACTAGGATTGAATAGTCCCTGCGATATGCAACTTTTCAGGGAAGTCAGGAACCAATATACACAGTCAGTTAGGAAAGCAAGGCTAGCTTTCAAACAGAAATTTTCATCCTGCAGCAGTAACTCCAAAAAGTTTTGGGACACTGTAAAGTCCATGGAGAACAAGAGCACCTCCTCCCAGCTGCCCACTGCACTGAGGCTAGAAAACACGGTCACCACCGATAAATCCACGATAATTGAGATTCTCAATAAGCATTTCTCCACGGCTGGCCGTGGTTTCCACCTGGCTACCACAACCCCGGTCAACAGCTCTGTACCCCCTCGCAGCAACTGGGCCAAGCCCCCCCCTTCTCCTTCACTCAAATCCAGTCAGCTGTATATAGCCTGTCTTTTTCGTTACTTACCTTGTTCACCTGACACCTTTTTTGCATTATTGGTTAGAGCCTGTAAGTAAGCATTTCACTGTAAGGTCTACACCTGTTGTATTCGGCACACGTGACAAATAAACTTTGATTTCATTGATGTTCTGATAGAGCTGCAAAATCTGGATCCTACAAATTAGCTGGGCTAGACAATCTGGACCCTTTCTTCCTAAAATTATCTGCTGCCATTGTTGCAACCCTTATTACTTGTCTGTTCAACCTCTCTTTAGTATCGTCTGAGATTCCTAAAGATTGTAAAGCGGCCGCGGTCATCCCCCTCTTCAAAAGGGGAGACACTCTAGACCCAAACTGTTATAGACATATATCCATCCTGCCCTGCCTTTCTAAAGTCTTCGAAAGCCAAGTTAACAAACAGATCACCGACCATTTCGAAACCCACTGTACCTTCTCCGCTATGCAATCCGGTTTCAGAGCAGGTCACAGGTGCACGTCAGTCACGCTCAAGGTCCTAAATGATATCATAACCGCCATCGATAAAAGACAGTACTGTGCAGCCGTCTTCATCGACCTGGACAAGGCTTTCGACTCTGTCAATCACCGTATTCTTATCGGCAGACTCAACAGCCTTGGTTTCTCTAATGACTGGTTCACTAACTACTTCTCAGATAGAGTTCAGTGTGTCAAATTGGAGGGCCTGTTGTCCGGACCTCTGGCAGTCTCTATGGGGGTGCTACAGGGTTCAATTGTCAGGCCGACTCTTTTTTCTGTATATATCAATGATGTTGCTCTTGCTGCTGGTGATTATTTGATCCACCTCTACGCAGATGACATCGTTCTGTATACATCTGGCCCTTCTTTGGACACTGTGTTAACAAACCTCCCAACGAGCTCCAATGCCATACAACACTCCTTCCGTGGCCTCCAACTGCTCCTAAATGCTAGTAAAACTAAATGCATGCTCTTCAACCGATCGCTGCCTGCACCCGCCCACCCGACTAGCATCACTACTCACTATTGCATTTCCTGAAATGTAGGAACGAATTGTAGGAGATTATTTTTCAAATGGTGATTAAAGGCTAATCGTAGTGGATTAACGGGATAGACAGAGGATTAGGGTTCACGCTACTACATTAACATAAACCAAATCAACATGGAGACTTTCAAGCATTTATAGTGCCTTTTTATTTGGATTTCCTGTAATGGACATACACAAAATAGTCCAAATTGGTGAAGTGAAATGAAAAAAGTAACTTGTTAAAAAAAAAGGGAAAGTTAAAAAGGGAAAAATGGTGCGTGCATATGTATTCACCCTCTTTGCTATGAAGTCCCTAAATAAGATCTGGTGCAACCAATACCTTCAGAAGTCACATAATTAGTTAGATTGTACACAGGTGGACTTTATTTAAGTGTCACAGGATCTCAGTGTATATATATACCTGTTCTGAAAGGCCCCAGAGTCTGAAACACCATTAAGCAAGTGGCAGGAGCCGAGGAGCTCTCCAAACAGGTCAGGGACAAAGTTGTGGAGATGTACAGATCAGGATTGGGCTATTAAAAATATCAGAACATCCCACGGAGCACCATTAAATCTATTATTAAAAAATGGAAAGAATACGGCACCACAACAAACCTGCCAAGAGAGGGCCGCCCACCAAAACTCCCGAACCAGGAAAGTAGGGCATTAAATCAGAGAGGAAACAAAGATACCAAAAATAACCCTGAAGGAGCTGCAAAGCTCCATAGCGGAGATTGGAGTATCTGTCCATAGGACCTCATTAAGCCGTACACGACACAGAGCTGGGCTTTATGGAAGAGTGGCCAGAAAAAAGCCATTGCTTAACGAAAAAAAATAAGCAAACACGTTTGGTATTCGCCAAAAGGCATGTGGGAGACTCCCCAAACATATGGAAGAGGGTACTCTGGTCAGATGAGACTAAAAGGTAGCTTTTTGGCCATCAAGGAAAATGCTATGTCTGGGGCAAACCCAACACCTCTCATCACCCGAGAACACCATCCCCAAAGTGAAGCATACTGGTGGCGGCATCATGCTGTGTGGATGTTTTTCATTGGCAGGAACTGGGAAGTTGGTCAGAATTTAAGCAATGATAGATGGCGCTAAATACAGGGAAATTCTTGAGGGAAACCTGTTTCAGTTTTCCAGAGATTTGAGACTGGGACGTAGGTTCCCCTTCCAGCAGGACAATGACCCTAAGCATACTGCTAAAGCAACACTCGAGTGGTTTAAGGGGAAACATTTAAATGTCTTGGAATGACCTAGTCAAAGCACAGACCTCAATCCAATTGAGAATCTGTGGTATGACTTAAAGATTGCTTAAACATATTTTGCTTTTTTGAAGTGGTAGGCATGTTGTGTAAATGAAATGGCACAAACACCCCCCAAAAAATACATTTTTATTCCAGGTTGTAAGGCAACAAAATAGGAAAAATGCCAAGTGGGGTGAATACTTTCGCAAGCCACTGTAAGATAACACTACTCAATACTGCTTGCACAAATCAATCTGCAATACTTTTAGTGGATTACAAGTCAGGAAATGGTTGGAGATGCTAATTGTAAAGTTATGTGATCTAATAAACATGGGAGTGATTTTAATGAACATCGCACAACTCTCTCACTTATATGATGTGCAAGTGATGTCATTCTTACGTGTCCTATCCCCTAATCTTTGAATGTGTTTGATGATTATGTCATCAAATTCGTAAAAACACCAATATAGTGACAATTGCACATTTTTTGTTGCTTTGTACTCCAGCACTTTGGATTTGAAATGATACAATGACTATGAGGTTAAACTGCAGACTGTCAGCATTAATTTGAGGGTATTTTCATCCATATCGTGTGAACCGTTTAGAAATTACAGCACTTTTTGTACATTATTGGGACACATTCACATATGTGCATTAAAGTAGTACAATGTTAAGTGGTCCCATTTTCATAGCCCACAATGACTACGGTACATCAAAATTGTGATGCTACACATTTTTTGGATGCATTTGCTGTTTGTTTTGGTTTTGTTTCAGATTATTTTGTGCCCAATAGAAATTAATGGTAAGTAATGTATTATGTCCTTTTGGAGTCACTTTTATTGTAAATAAGAATATAATATGTTTCTAAACACTTCTACATTAATGTGGATGCTACCATGATTGCGGCTAATCCTGAATGAATCGTGAATAACAGATGCACAAATTGTGCGTCTAACTTTCTCACTCATTATTCACGATTCATGCCGGTCTCAATACTTTTGGTCACCTAAAATGGGGGGACTATGTACAAAAAGTTATGTAATTTCTAAACGGTTCATCTGATATGTATGCAAATACCCTCAAATTAAAGCTGACAGTCTGCACTTTAACCTCATAGTCATTGTGCTGGAGTACAGAGCCAGAACAACAACACAATTGTCACTGTACCAATACTTTTGGAGCTCACTGTATATCAAATTATATTTCTGTTTGTGGATTAATTTACTTCTGCAAGATGTCATTTATGACGTTTTTGCTGAAGACCATTGTGCTACATTTTTACCCATTTGAACACCATTCAAAAAGTTTTTAAAAAACTTCCTGGAAACTACGCATCACTTTCATACCATATAGAGTGAAGATGGCATCAAAGAACATGGCTGACGTTTTACATTCTCCCAACCAATTGTGCTGTTTTGTTAGTTTTTTGCGTTTTGTGCCAATTATTTTTTTTAACTTATTGTGTACATAATGTTGCTGCTACCGTCTCTTATGACCAAAAATAACTTCTGGACATCAGAACAGCGATTACTCACCGCGGACTGGAAAAAACGTTTTCCTTTAACGAGTCCGACGAGAAGGATATCTTGCTTTCACTGGAACAGGCCCAGATCCCCGCCTTTTGTGTGAAGAAAAGATGGTGGAAATGGGGCCGCAGGTCGGCATCCTTCTGAAGATCCGTAGGCGAGCAAGTAAACTCCCACTGCCATCCGGGTGTGTTTATTTGTGAATAAAGCTGGTGCTCGATATCTAATATTAAAGATGTCTCGAGGTATTGCTCGCCTGAGGTAGATTACCTTATGATAAGCTGTAGATCACACTATGTACCAAGAGACTTCTCATCTATATTATTCCTAGCTGTCTATTAACCACCACAGATCGAAGCTGGCACTAAGACCACTCTCAACAAACTCTATAAGGGCATAAGCAAAGAAGAAAATGCTCACCCAGAAGTGGCGCTCTTAGTGGCCGGGAACTTTAATGCAGGCATACTTAAATCAGTTTTACCCATTTTTTTTACCAGGATGTCACATGTGCAACCAGAGAAAAAAAAAAAATCCTAGACCACCTTTACTCCACACACAGGGATGCATACAAAGCTCTCCCCCGCCCTCCATTTGGCAAATCTGACCATAATTCTATTCTCCTGATTCCTGCTTACAAGCAAAAACTAAAGCAGGAAGAACCAGTGACTCGCTCAATACGGTAGTGGTCAGATTACGCGGATGCTACACTACAGGACTGTTTTGCTAGCACAGACTGGAATATGTTCCGGGATTCATCTAATGGCATTGAGGAGTACACCACCTCCAGTCATCAGCTTCATCAATATGTGCATCGACGACGTCGTACCCACAGTGACTGTACGTACATATCCCAACCAGAAGCCATGGATTACAGGCAACATCCGTTTCAAGCGAAAGGCTAGAGCTTCCACTTTCAAGGAGCGGGAGACTAATCCGGACGCTTATGAGAAATCCCGCTATTCCCTCAGATGAACAATCAAACAAGCAAAAGCATCAATACGGGATTAAGATTGAATCCTACTACACCGGCTCTGACGCTCAACGGATGTGGCAGGGCTTGAAAACTATTACGGACTACAAAGGGAAACCCAGATGCGAGCTGCCTAGTGATGTGAGCCTACCAAATGAGCTAAATGCCTTTTTATGCTCTCTTCGAGGCAAGCAACACTGAAGCATGCACGAGAGCACCAGCTGTTCTGGATGACTGTGTGATAACGCTATCGGTAGCCGAAGTGAACAACTTTAAACAGGTCAACGTTCATAAAGCCGCTGGGCCAGACGGATTACCAGGACGTGTACTCAAAGTATGCGCGGACCAACTGGCAAGTGTCTTCACTGACATTTTCAACCTCTCCCTGACCAAGTCTGTAATACCTACATGTTACAAGCAGACCACCATAGTCCCTGTGCCCAAGGAAGCGAAGGTAACCTACCTAAATGATTACTGCCCTGTGGCACTCACGTCGGTAGCAATGAAGTGCTTTGAAAGGCTGATCATGGCTCACATCAACAGCATCCTCCCGGACACCCTAGACCCACTCCAATTTGCATACCACCCCAACAGATCCACAGATGGCGCAATCTCTATTGCACTCCACACTGCCCTTTCTCACCTGGACAAAAGGAACACCTATGTGAGAATGCTGTTCATTGACTACAGCTCAGAGTTCAACACCATAGTGCCCACAAAGCTCATCAGTAAGCTAAGGACTCTGGGACTAAACACCTCCCTCTGCAAATGGATCCTGGACTTCCTAACGGGCCGCCCCCCAGGTGGTAAGAGTAGGCAACAACATGTCTGCCACGCTGATCCTTAACACTGGGGCCCCTCAGGGGTGTGTACTTAGTCCCTCCTGTACTCCCTGTTCACCCACGACTGCGTGGCCAAACACGACTCCAACACAATCATTAAGTTTGCTGATGACACAACAGTGGTAGGCCTGATCACTGACAATGATGAGACGGCCTATAGGGAGGTCAGAGACCTGGCAGTGTGGTGCCAGGACAACAACCTCTCCCTCAATGTGAGCAAGACTAAGGAGCTGATCGTGGACTACAGGAAAAGGCGGGCCGAACAGGCCCCGATTAACATAGATGGTACTGTAGTGGAGCGGGTCGAGAGTTTCAAGTTCCTTCGTGTCCACATCACCAACGAACTATCATGGTCCATGCATACCAAGACAGTCGTGAAGAGGGCACAACAAAACATTTTCCCCCTCAGGAGACTGAAAAGATTTGGCATGGCTCCCCAGACCCTCAAAAGGTTCTACAGCTGCACCATTGAGAGCATCCTGACCATAAAAGAAAAGTGTTATATTTTTTGGGGTGAAATGAACAGCTGACTGAAGACCGGCCAGGTATTTGTAGCTTCGTAAGAACCATCCTGATCACTGTAGTGCTGCAGTGGCCTGCTGGTATTCACTCAGGGAGTTCCTGTTGGGTTCACACAGTGTGATTTTAGTGACCGAGGAGAGGAGACAGTATTATAGTCTGGACCAGGGGTCTGGTGTGCTGCAGACTGTTCTGTTTGTCTGTCTATCTCTGTAGATTTTCTGCAGAATTGACCAGGTTTCTCGTGCAAAACCATTTGTCATATTACAGTAATGGGACATACTGGTCAAATAGATTTTGGTTGCATTGGTTTGAGCCTTGAGTTTGAGGTTTTGGTTATGTGGTTGTCATTACTGTGAGTCTATCATGAAACTCCCATGGCTTGGTCACTCAATAGCTGAGGACAGAATTACCATTATTGCTCAGCTGCTTTGCATATGAAGACACAAGGATCTGAGGCTAAGAGGGGATTTCCACATAACACAATAATTTGTTTATCCACTCTAGCTTCTCCCTCATGTGGGTGCTAGCAAGCAGGCTAGGTAGTGCTAGTTATCAACAGCCAATCCAGTAGGGGCTGGAAGCTATAGTGAGCTTTGATATGTCCATAACGTTGCGATATTGCCAAGTATTATCATAAAGTTCAGCTTGCCCCAAGTTTGGTCCCGCCCTGTTCATGCTCCCTCGCCCATGCTCGTATTGCCCAACGTTCCCCTCGTTCACTTCCCTCCATTGAAAATGAATGGGGCTCTGTAATTTCATCGCCCCCAATGAGTTATGTGGAAATGCATTGTAAGGTTGTTCAGCATGACATGTACAGTATGACCTCCATCGTGTGTTCTTGCTATAGTACTTAAGGAGCCTGTGATTGCATCAATTTGGCAAACACTGAAGACTGAAGGAAAGCTCAAACCAACCTTCCATCTACTGTAACCGTAACACTTTTGCATTTTATTCTCAGAGTAGGTCTGTTTTAAAGGAATTGTTTGTTAAAGAACATAATATTAAATGTACTGCTTTTCCACAAAAGAAAAAGAACATACAAAAGAAATTGTCAAGATATTCTGTGCAAAAGAAAGATAGACCCTTTCTCTGTTTTTCTTCACATAGTGTGGTGTCCCTGCTGAACAAACCATTGTTTGAATATCAAATTGGGTATGGATATTCATACTGCATTACCGAGACAGGTACCCAAGCAACAGTATTCCTTAAGCAGCATCCACATCCAGCTTCAATCCTGTAAAGTCTGTTCATCGAAATGTCAGGAGTTACTGTAGCAAGTTGCATAACCAGTCCTGATGCTGTAACGATTTTGTTTTAGGTCCAAAATGTGGCACATGTTGGTTATTCACCTCACATGCTTTTCAAATTGTGAATTTCTTGGTAACCTCCTGGCTGTACATGCACTGTCAGGCATTGACAACATCTTGTTAGTGGAGAGAGAGGAGGCAGAGTAGGAAGAGGAGATAACTTATTAGTTGGTTATTTCACTGTACAGTGACTGGTGGTGTTTTGGACAGCTCCTCCCATGGTTCCTCCTGGTTAACTTAGTTCAGGCTTCCTCCTCCACACTCACTGCTAGAGTGTGCTGAGACGTTGTGTTCTGGTCATGGCTGAAGTGGTGGGCTAAATGACACAATCCCAATTCTCCATCCTTTTCCCAAAGTGTGCACTTGCACACTTCCTATCTTGGAAACTCCCTCTAGCCAACGATACACCAATCAAATACTTTTCGATTCATTACAGGAAGTGTGCAAGTGCCCACTTAGGCAAAGGGGTGGAGAACTGGGACACAGACATGGGTTTAGATTAAGGGCACTCTGTACTGGTACAGCAGAGAATAGTACAGCAGAGTACAGTCTAGTGGTGTTCCTGCTTCATCTGGGATTCTCTCAATATTTGATGAGCTTCCAGCCTTGGGATCTCCCTTTGTTTGTAAACTTACATAATCTCAGATGACTGCTGACTGCAGCAGGATGGAAGGGATACCCAAGCTGTAGTAATACTTAATGTAGATTTCCACATTGCCAGAGAGGGGTGATAGAGCTGAGGAGAAACAGATTGGGGCAGTGGTCCTGAAACATTAATTACAGAAGCAGAAGACATTCTATTTTGGTGCTCCTGAGGTGCTTCTGAGACTGTGCTATGCAGAGGTTTGAAGCAACTCTTCTTGCTTTCTCTGTTTTTGAACTCTGAGGGTGTGGAGCTCTAACACTCAGTGAACTCAGGAGAGCTGGCTTTTACAGGATGTTAAAAAGTTTGTGACTGCTCAAAATTAGGATTATGACATAAATTAAATTGGCTCATGTGGGAAAAGGAAAGTAATTATTTAGTGTGAAAGTAGGATAATGAATTTGTGCAAAGACACAGATTCTACTAAACTACCGGATAAGGATAAAGGATTTGTGTGAGAAAAGAAGAGGTTATATTAATTTTTGGTTTGTGTGTGCCAGTGGGTGAATCATGTTAGAGAGTTCATATACTGGTCACTTCTGCAGCTGATGGTTCAGGCTTATCTTTGGTCAGTCGTGTGATTTAAAGGCCTTCCCACACTGGACATAGGAGTCAGTATTTTACGAATATTACATGTCACACTGTGCGGTTAATTAAAATCTTGATATCCACCAGTGGTGTAAAGTACTTAAGTAAAAATACTTTAAAGTACTACTTAAGTTTTTTTTTTTTTGTATTTGTACTTTACTGTTTATATTTTTGACAACTTTTACTCCACTACATTCCTAAAGAAAATAATGTACTTTTTACTCCATACATTTTCCCTGACACCCAAAAGTACTCGTTACATTTTGAATGCTTACCAGGACAGGAAAATGGTCCAATTCACGCACTTCAAGAGAACATCCCTGGTCATCCCTACTGTCTCTGATCTGGGGGACTCACTAAACACAAATATTTCGTTTGTAAGTTACGTCTGAGTTTTGGAGTGTAAATGTTGGAGTGTAAATTCAAAATACAAGAAAATCATGCCATCTGGTTTGCTTAATATAAGAAATTTTAAATGATTTATACTTTTACTTTTGGTACTTAAGTGTATTTTAGCAATTACATTTATGTTTGATACTTAAGTATATTTAAAACCAAATACTTTTAGACTTTTACTCACTCAAGTAGTATTTTACTGGGTGACTTTCACTTTTACTTGAGTAATTGTCTGTTAAGTTATCTTTACTTTTACTCAAGTATGACAACCGGCCACTTTTTCCACCACTAACATCCACCTGGCCAGATTCACTTCAGTTTTGTTGTCACATTCTGTGATTGGCTTGCGCTGCTATGTCAGCCGACGTAGGCTACGTCAACTGCAGTGGTGTATTGGATCTGCGCATGTTTCAGCACTAGCAGCGCAAGCTTCCCTCTATGTGAATGTCAGAGTAAAATGAGTTTGGAAATTATGCATCTTAGAATTTTCACATACAAACTTTATTATGTCAGAACTCAGAATCAAATACGCTTCCCAAAAAATAACATGGTCACTGTGGTAGAACGTTTATTTTGATTGGTGGTGATGTGCGTTTATCAAAATCCCATCAGGTAAACAAGATTATTAGGGAAATCATTTCTTCTTGCAAAGCATTTAAATGATTAAATAGAACTGTTATAAGACACGTCTGTCAACTAGCCTGGTTCCTCTTCAGGAAATGGTAAAAAATAAAATAAAAATGAAGGCAGTCACCCACCTACAGGTGAAGGAAATGTAGCAGACACAGTCAGGCAGAGGTCAAACTCATGTCCCAATGATCTTGTCCTTGATAGGGTGTTCTGTAGCTCATCTCATCGTATGATGACGAGCAGAAATGTAATTTATGCTGGACTGTGGCATGATTGCAAGCTGGACAGATGCACATGTTTGTCCAGTAATCAATCTTTAATCTACTGTAGCTCAGGTGATTGGAGGGCCAGAGCGCACAGACACATTTCTTCTCTCAAGGACACAGTCTTGTGTCTTGTTACAGTGAGGAAGCAGTGTGTGTGTGTGTGTTTCAGGACCAGAAGTCCCCACAAGAATAGTAAACAAACAACAATTTCACCATCTGGGTACAAATGTGTTACTCCCCACAAGGTCAAATTCAATTTCTAGGGGATTTAGTGTTAGGGTTAGGAGTAGGTTTAGGTTTTGGGGTTAATGTTAGGGTTAGGAGTAGGTTTAGGTTTTGGGGTTAATGTTAGGGTTAGGGAAAAAATGTATTTTGAATGGGACAGAATTTGGTGTCCCCACAAGGTTAGTTGTAAAAGAGTGTGTGTGAGAAGGTAAACCATTAGTGTTAGAAAATGTCTATCCATGTTAATGTATTATATATGATACATTATTAGAAGATATTTGAGTGAGTGTGTGCATGTGTCAATAATACCAGAATAATTGAACACCATTGAGGTGTGTGTGTGTGTGTGTGTGTGTGTGTGTGTGTGTGTGTGTGTGTGTGTGTGTGTTTTCAGCGAGCTCTCCTAGAGCAGAAGCAGAAGAAGAAGAGACAGGAGCCTCTGATGGTGCAGTCCAACGTGGACGGGCGGTCTCGTGCCCGCAGGACCAAGCAGTGTGAGGAGCAGGCTCCCCTGGTAGAGTCTTACCTCAGCAGCAACAGGAGCACCATCTACCACGGTAAGAGAGCCAGCCAGGATCCTTTCACCACCAGGACCCTATTACCAGGGCTGTGTCTCGAATGGCACCCTATTCACTATTAGGGCAACAATGAAGAACTTTAAAACCATTGAACCCGTGGTAAACTTGCCTGGTAGAGGAAATTTGTAGCTTGTCCCCACGCACAGTGAGGAAGATGGTTCAGGAGGCAGTAAAGTCCAAGGGCCACAGTTGGACAAATACAGAACTTGGTCGCATATTGGGGTCTCCAAATCTACAATTAGATGCCACCTCCATGCCAATAGGCCATTTGGAAAGGTTGACATAAAAAATGGCTTTATTGAGAGCAACCAACAAATGCAAATGCCTGGAGTTTGCTAAAGGCATTGACACTTGGATTGGAATCAGGTGCTATGGTCAGATGAGACGAAGACAGAGCTCTTCAGCCACACACACTAGTGGTATGCAGAAAATAACCTCATACTTATTGTAAAATATGGTAGTGGATCTTTGATTTTATGGGGCTGTGACTTGAACCCCATTGAAAACCTGTGGTTTATATTGAAGAGGGCAGTCCATAAGCGCAGACGAAGGATGTCAATGATCTGAAAACATTCTGTATGGAGGAATGGTCTAAGATCCCTCCCAATGTGTTGGGTCCAGTCTCATAAAACATTAAAGAAGAAAGCTAAGTGCCATTATCCTCACAAAGTATTGAAAACAGGTGGTGCCAAGGATTCCGACACCTATCTTTTGGAGATTTTCTTTAATCACTTGTTAAACAAAATATTTTTCTCTGAACAATTGTATTATTATAGAATATTATAATTTATTCTTAAAGCTCAGTATTTATTTTCTAGTCTTTTTTACATCACCTTCATAATGCGTGCCAAAACATTTTGAGATGACTGAATATGAAAGCTCCAGAAACAGCTTAGTGCATATGAGCGGAGTGTTGTCAATACAAAGTATATGATTCATCTTCCTTCAGTGAGTGTACATCCTGATGAAAATATTCCCCTCCGACACTAGTCAAACAGACCCTGCTATACACAGAAGACACGGAAGCTTTGAACTTCTCCGAATATTTCCCGTTGCAATCTCAGCCACATCCTTCCAAAGATGTCAAAAAGATGCCTTTGAGCTCATTCAGTACAGCAGCAAACATGGAGAGAGTCCCTTGATTCATACCTTATGCTTAACAACACACTGATGGCTCTACACTGTTAGTGAAGGAAGCATACGCACTGTTTGGTCTTGATAAAAATAGAATCCCTCTCTCTCCTGTCCTTATTTTTCACCATCCTTAGATTAACCCATGTCTTTTCTCTCTTTAGAACTCACATTTTCTTGGCTCTATTTTAAGAATCAATTCAACACTCACTAAGAGGGATTACGTGTTCTCTGTACCTTTCGTATTTCCATCTGATTAATCTTAAACTGTGTGCATTTCCACATCTACAGTATATCCTTCAGATAATATCCACGAAAGGTTAAGTTCAGTATTAAGTGGAAATGCTGTTTCATATTCCAGCTTTTATTTACGTACCCTATCTGGATTCATTGAAAAATCATATGGTTTAAGTACAACTCTGACTTGTGTGATAAGTTTGTCTCTCCTCATTTGATAGTAAAGAAATGAACCACCACAAGCCACTGCTGTCCAAAAAAACATTACTGCACGTCTGAGGTTCGCAAAAGAGCAATTGGATGTTCCACAGCGCTACTGGCAACATATTCTGTGGACAGATGAAACTACAGTTGAGTTGTTTGGAAGGAACACACAACACTATTTGTGGAGAAAAAAAAGGCACAGCACACCAACATCAAAACTTCATATCTCAACTGTAAAGTATGGTGGCGGGAGCATCATGGTTTGTGCTTTGCTGCGTCAGGCCCTGGACAGCTTGCTATCATTTACGGAAAAATGAGTTTATCAAGACATTTTGCAGGAGAATGTAAGGCTATCTGTCCGCCAACGGAAGCTCAACAGAAGTTGGGTGATGCAACAGGACAACGACCAAAAGCACAGAAGTAAATCAACAACAGAATGGCTTCAACAGAAGAAAATACTCCTTCTGGAGTGGCCCAGTCAGAGTCCTGACCTCAACCCGATTGAGATGCTGTGGCATGACGTTGAGCGGTTCACACCAGACATCCCAAGAATATTACGGAATTGGAACAGTTTTGTAAAGAGGAATGATCCAAAATTCCTCCTGACTGCTGTGCAGGTCTGATCCACAACTACAGAAAATGTTTGGTTGAGGTTATAGCTGCAAAAAGGAGGGTCAACCAGTTATTAAATTCAAAGTTTCACATACTTTTCCCACCCTGCGCTGTGAATGTTTTCACGGTGTGTTCAATAAAGACATTAAAATGTAAAATTGTTTGTGTGTTATTAGTTTAAGCTGACTGTGTTTGTCTATTGTTGTGGCTTAGATGAAGATCAGATAAAATTTTAGGACAAATTTATGCAGAAATCTAGGTAATTCCGAAGGGTTCACATACTTTTTCTTGCCACTGTAAATAGCATGTTTCTTCTGCTATAAATCAGATTAGCATCCAGTAGATAAATCATAAAGCAGAAAAACCTGGAAAATATTTGTAAATTATTGACCACCCCAAATATAGGGTGACATTGTTAACAGAATATTTTAGGTGGACTAAACAGATTTAATTGAACCTAGTTCAGAAACTGACTCCAGGCTCATGTTTATCTGAAACAGAGTATGTAGGCCTACCAGTTGTTAGTTACCATATATGCTAACTGTAACTTCAGGTCATGAATACAGGTCTCTCCATCTCTCTCTGCTCTGAGCTTTTGAAGCATTTGCTCTATTATTTCCCTTGAAGCTGTTTGGAATAATTAGAAGAGAAATGGGTTCCCACAATGAGACTGTGAATGTCTCCGCGGTGACGGATCTGGGCTCCGAATTTTTACGAGAATAGACACATACCACTGGATATTCAGAGGAGGCTGTAGGGGAAATAACCAAGGCAACCAAGCAGTTGATAAGATTAAGATAAACATGTTAGAATCAAAGTGCCAATTTCAAGGGACTGTAGCTACAGTATGCATTTGTTATCATCTAATCCTGGAACATGTTGTTGCTGTATGCTGTGCGTTTGCAATTTTCACAGAGTTAGCACATTCATGACCTGTTTGACATGAGGCGATAAACAGTGTTCTCACCCAGGCAAGAGAAACGCCTCTGTTGTGTGTCTGCTTCCTATAACCTTGCAAAGTGTCCTCTGCTAACTCTGTCTTTACCTGTTCTTTCTCTTTCCCTATAGGCTAACCTTAACTGACAGTACCCTTCTGTTTAGTCTCTTACTTCATTTTTATCTTCATCATTTCCCCCCACCTGCCTGCTAACTCCTTCTGTCCGCTGGCTCCTGCCGTGCCGTACGTAGTGCAAGAAGCTGAACACGAGGAGGTGAAGGTGGTAGCGGACAACCAGGCTCCTCGCTCAGCCAAAAAGGGCAAGGCATCGACCAGCTCCACCCCGCAGACAGGCAGCGGCAAGAAGGAGAGGAAGGGGAAGCACAAAGGTCAGGCTTGCAGTTGCTGCCTCCAGACAGACCGAGAGACAGACCGAGAGACAGACCGAGAGACAGACCGAGAGACAGACAGAGAGACAGACAGGCTACAGCAGCATGCATGGTCCTCTCTCTCTGTCTGTTGGCCAACTGTACAGCACGTCTCCATCTGGCTCAGCTCTGTCTCCTACCGTGATGGAAATGAAACAATCCAATTGATATCCTCAGGTTTTCAATGAGGAGGAAGTTTCATTTCTTGTGCAGAGCAAGAGATACCACTTTGGTATCATGTAGAGTAAAACAGATTGCATGTGAAATTAGTTGCATGGCCACCAGACCACATATTTGTCTCCCAATTGATCTCCTTTGATAGCTGTATTGTATTTCTGTATTGTCTTCATGAGTTAAGCTCTAAAAAGTCAATGTTAAGATGCTCCATAAGGTACATGGCTGTATGCGTCTCTCTTATTCACACACCCATCTTTCAAACCTCCTCAAGCTGGATTGGACTCAGTTCTGTTCATGTTTCCATCTCTGGTGGCACATAGTGGCATTCTAAAGCTAATCAAGCTGCCCTTACAGAGAAGTGAAGCATGCCCTCAGTTGCTAAGTCTGTCCAAAATCTAATCTGAGTAATGATGTTAGAGAAGTCGGTCCTCTCTGCCTGCCAAGTAAACACCTTAGTGGCTGCTGAAATGCTCCTTGGCCTTGATACAGACTTCATACGTAAGCAGCATGAATTGAAATGGAAGTGTGAAATTGTGCTCCCTCACTTTGATGTCTCTCTCAACTTCTGAGTTTCAATAATCAAATCAGTATACTGTATAGTATACTGTATGTATTTCTGGGCTCCCGAATGGTGCAGCGGTCTAAGGCACTGCTTCTCAGTGCTTGGGGCATCACTATAGACACCTTGGTTCGATTCCAGGCTGTATCGGAACTGGCCGTGATTGGGAGTCCCGTAGGACGGCGCCCAGCATTGTCCGGGTTTGACCGGTGTAGGCCGTCATTGTAAATAACAATTTGTTCTTAACTGACTTGCCTAGTTAAATAAAGGTTAAATAAAAAATACAAATAAATTGCCAGTGGCTGTCTGAAATGCGTGTTTACGAGCCCTTGCCAATGATGCCGATTTAAAAAATATATAATAATAAAATAAATAGTAGCACGAGGAATAAATATACACAAGAATGGAGCTACAGTTGAAGTCAGAAGTTTACATTGGAGTAGGTTGGAGTCATTAACTTGATTTTCAACTACTCCACAAATTTCTTGTTAAAATACTATAGTTTTGGCAAGTCGGGTAGGACTTCTACTTTGTGCATGACGAGTCATTTTTCCAACAATTGTTTACAGACAGATTATTTCACGTATAATTCACTGTATCACAATTCCAGTCAGACGTTTACATACACTAAGTTGACTGTGCCTTTAAACAGCTTGGAAATTCCAGAAAATTATGTCATGGCTTTAGAAAAAATTGTAGACCTCTACAAGTCTGGTTCATCCTTGGGAGCAATTTCCAAACACCTGAAGGTACCATGTTCATCTGTACAAACAATCAGCTTGGAGGGGAATGTGATGTTGAACACTGAGCTGTAGTCTATGAACAGCATTTCCCTCTTGTCCAGGTAGGAGAGGGCAGTGTGAAGTGAAATTGAGCTTGGAATCCTTTTTGCATTCTCTTTGGACTCATCACAGTGCTGCTGCTACTGTTTATTATCCATCCTGTTGCCTAGTCCCTTTATCCCTACATATATGTACATCTACCTCAATTACTCCATACTCTTGCACATTGACTCGGTACTGGGAATTTCACGCAAGACATAGTGTTGTATTCCTCGAAGTGTGCATAAATGGCATTTAGCTCGTTTGGGCGTTCTGCATCTCACTGGGTTTCCTTTGTAATACGTTATCGTCTGTTAGCCCTGCCAGATACGACAAGCATCGAAGTCGGTGTAATAGGATTCCACCTTTCTCCTATATTGTCCTTTTGCATTTTCGATGTCTCATCCGAGGTTGTACCGGGCTTTCTTGTATGCGTCCATGTGTCCCGTTCCTTGTAAGCGGTAGCTCTAACCTTTAACCCTGCGTGGATATTGCCTGTAATCCATGGTTTTTGGTTTTGATACGTTCATATAGTCACTGTGGGGACGACATCATCTATGCACTTATTGAAGAAGCCTGTGACCGGTGTGGTAAACTCCTCAATGCTATCAGATGAAACCCGAAACATATTCCAGCCTGTAGTAGCAAAACAGTCTGCTTCATCAAACCACTTTGGTATTGAGCATGTCGCTGGTACTTCCTGTTTGAGCTTTTGTTTATAATAAGTAATCAGAAGAATAGAGTTGTGGTCAGATTCGCTGAAGTGAGGACAAGGGAGTGGCTTGTATGTGTTTCTGTGGGTAGAATAAAAGTGGTTTAGGGTTTTAGCGCGCCTTGTGTCGCAGAAGACGTGTTGATAAAAGTGAGGTGGAACTAGGGTTGCAAAATTCGGTGAACTTTCATTAAATTCCCTGGTTTTCTTAAAATCCCAGTTGGAGGTCTCCCTGAATCATGAGGGAATAAGCAGGAAATCCAGAATCAGGAGGGAATAAGCAGGAAATACAGAATCAGGAGGGAATAAGCAGGAAATACAGAATCAGGAGGGAATAAGCAGGAAATCCAGAATCAGGAGGGAATAAGCAGGAAATCCAGAATCAGGAGAGAATAAGCAGGAAATCCAGAATCAGGAGGGAATAAGCAGGAAATCCAGAATCAGGAGGGAATAAGCAGGAAATCCGCAAAACTAGAGTTTTGTGAAAACAGTGAATTTACTGAAAGTTTTCAGAATTTTGCAACCCTAAGTAGAACTGTTGTATCCCTGCGTTAAAGTCTCCGCCCACCAGAAACGCTGCCTCTGGGTGAGCAGTTTCATGTTTGTTTATGGCACCATACAGTTCGTTGAGTGCCAAAGTGGTGTTGGTTTGTGGAGGGATGTAGACAACTGTGATAATTACAGATGAGAATTATCTTGGTAGATAAGAGTCTGCAGCTTACCATGAGGTTTTTATATCTGGTGAGCAAAAGCTATAGATTTCCTTCTCACTGGAA
Organism: Oncorhynchus nerka; assembly: GCF_034236695.1. Taxonomy (NCBI): domain Eukaryota; kingdom Metazoa; phylum Chordata; class Actinopteri; order Salmoniformes; family Salmonidae; genus Oncorhynchus; species Oncorhynchus nerka. Next base: position 79,254,263 of record NC_088423.1, read on the forward strand.
GCAGCACACCAGTTGATGTTTATGAAGAGACACACCCCTCCCCCCCTGGATTTGCCTGAGGCCACATTCGTCCGATCGCGCCGCTGCCTGGAGAAACCACTGAGTTCTACATACATGGTCATCCAGCCACGTATCTGCAAGGCATATAATATCGCAGCTTTTCAAATCTCTCTGATGGAAGACTCTCAAATGAAGCTCATCCATATTATTCTCGAGTGACTGGATATTTGCCAATAGAACGGAGGGGAGTGATGGTCGATAGTCTATTCGTCTCAGTCTCACAAGGATAACGGCTCGTCTGCCACGTCTATGCCTGCAGTGTTTTGTTGCCCATGCAGCCAAGGAATGGGGTCCAGTATGAACAAGGGAACAGCTGAATCGGAGTTGAAGTCGGATATGATAGTCGAAATTGAGATAAGCAACTGTTTATCTGTCCAGAATTGCATGGCGGTCATATGTGATAATAGTATGAACTTTCTCTACGAAACAAAGTAAAGATAAATACGAAAAGGTCACTAAGTCAGGTTGGAACTCGTAAGATGTCGCTCTTATCCGTTGGCGCTATCTTTGTTGCTGCACAATAATGCAGGAAACTGCTCTTGAAGTAATGTAAAGGCAAATTATTGATATAATAAATAATAATACATGTTTTTATTGTCACATACACCAGATAGGTGCAGTGAAATGTGTTCATTTTCAGTGATGGGTATGTTTTATTCCACTCTGATCGAGTGATACCTATCCCTGACATACAGAGTGAGCCCTCCAGGCTGGTTTATGGGAAGCCCACTACCTTGTAAAGATGGTATAGGTAACAGGGATGTTTGTCATCTCAGGATGCTTTTGTAATCCTTACTCATCTGTTCAATGCTACTGTTTTTCCTTTTACATTTACATTTAAGTAATTTAACAGACGCTCTTATCCAGAGCGACTTACAAATTGGTGCGTTCACCTTATGACATCCAGTGGAACAGCCACTTTACAATAGTGCATCTAAATCTTTTAAGGGGGGGGTGAGAAGGATTACTTTATCCTATCCTAGGTATTCCTTAAAGAGGTGGGGTTTCAGGTGTCTCCGGAAGGTGGTGATTGACTCCGCTGTCCTGTAGAGGACTGTAGAGCATGAACCTACAGGAACGGGCCACCGCCTTGATGTTAGTTGAGAACGACAGGGTGTTGTCCAGGATCACGCCAAGGTTCTTAGCGCTCTGGGAGGAGGACACAATGGAGTTGTCAACCGTGATGGCGAGATCATGGAACGGGCAGTCCTTCCCCGGGAGGAAGAGCAGCTCCGTCTTGCCGAGGTTCAGCTTGAGGTGGTGATCCGTCATCCACACTGATATGTCTGCCAGACATGCAGAGATGCGATTCGCCACCTGGTCATCAGAAGGGGGAAAGGAGAAGATTAATTGTGTGTCGTCTGCATAGCAATGATAGGAGAGACCATGTGAGGTTATGACAGAGCCAAGTGACTTGGTGTATAGCGAGAATAGGAGAGGGCCTAGAACAGAGCCCTGGGGGACGCCAGTGGTGAGAGCGCGTGGTGAGGAGACAGATTCTCGCCACGCCACCTGGTAGGAGCGACCTGTCAGGTAGGACGCAATCCAAGCGTGGGCCGCGCCGGAGATGCCCAACTCGGAGAGGGTGGAGAGGAGGATCTGATGGTTCACAGTATCGAAGGCAGCCGATAGGTCTAGAAGGATGAGAGCAGAGGAGAGAGAGTTAGCTTTAGCAGTGCGGAGCGCCTCCGTGATACAGAGAAGAGCAGTCTCAGTTGAATGACTAGTCTTGAAACCTGACTGATTTGGATCAAGAAGGTCATTCTGAGAGAGATAGCGGGAGAGCTGGCCAAGGACGGCACGTTCAAGAGTTTTGGAGAGAAAAGAAAGAAGGGATACTGGTCTGTAGTTGTTGACATCGGAGGGATCGAGTGTAGGTTTTTCAGAAGGGGTGCAACTCTCGCTCTCTTGAAGACGGAAGGGACGTAGCCAGCGGTCAGGGATGAGTTGATGAGCGAGGTGAGGTAAGGGAGAAGGTCTCCGGAAATGGTCTGGAGAAGAGAGGAGGGGATAGGGTCAAGCGGGCAGGTTGTTGGGCGGCCGGCCGTCACAAACGCGAGATTTCATCTGGAGAGAGGGGAGAAAGAGGTCAGAGCACAGGGTAGGGCAGTGTGAGCAGAACCAGCGGTGTCGTTTGACTTAGCAAACGAGGATCGGATGTCTTCGACCTTCTTTTCAAAATGGTTGCCGAAGTCATCTGCAGAGAGGAGGAGGGGGAGGAGGATTCAGGAGGGAGGAGAAGGTTGCAAAGAGCTTCCTAGGGTTAGAGGCAGATGCTTGGAATTTAGAGTGGTAGAAAGTGGCTTTAGCAGCAGAGAGAAGAGGAAAATGTAGAGAGGAGGGAGTGAAAGGATGTCAGGTCCGCAGGGAGGCGAGTTTTCCTCCATTTCCGCTCGGCTGCCCGGAGCCCTGTTCTGTGAGCTCGCAATGAGTCGTCGAGCCACGGAGCGGGAGGGAGGACCGAGCCGGCCTGGAGGATAGGGGACATAGAGAGTCAAAGGATGCAGAAAGGGAGGAGAGGAGGGTTGAGGAGGCAGAATCAGGAGATAGGTTGGAGAAGGTTTGAGCAGAGGGAAGAGATGATAGGATGGAAGAGGAGAGAGTAGCGGGGAGAGAGAGCGAAGGTTGGGACGGGCGCGATACCATCCGAGTAGGGGCAGTGTGGGAAGTGTTGGATGAGAGCGAGAGGGAAAAGGATACAAGGTAGTGGTCGGAGACTTGGAGGGGAGTTGCAATGAGGTTAGTGGAAGAACAGCATCTAGTAAAGATGAGGTCGAGCGTATTTCCTGCCTTGTGAGTAGGGGGAAGGTGAGAGGGTGAGGTCAAAAGAGGAGAGGAGTGGAAAGAAGGAGGCAGAGAGGAATGAGTCAAAGGTAGACGTGGGGAGGTTAAAGTCGCCCAGAACTGTGAGAGGTGAGCCGTCCTCAGGAAAGGAGCTTATCAAGGCATCAAGCTCATTGATGAACTCTCCGAGGGAACCTGGAGGGCGATAAATGATAAGGATGTTAAGCTTGAAAGGGCTGGTAACTGTGACAGCATGGAATTCAAAGGAGGCGATAGACAGATGGGTAAGGGGAGAAAGAGAGAATGACCACTTGGGAGAGATGAGGATCCCGGTGCCACCACCCCGCTGACCAGAAGCTCTCGGGGTGTGCGAGAACACGTGGGCGGACGAAGAGAGCAGTAGGAGTAGCAGTGTTATCTGTGGTGATCCATGTTTCCGTCAGTGCCAAGAAGTCGAGGGACTGGAGGGAGGCATAGGCTGAGATGAACTCTGCCTTGTTGGCCGCAGATCGGCAGTTCCAGAGGCTACCGGAGACCTGGAACTCCACGTGGGTCGTGCGCGCTGGGACCACCAGATTAGGTTGGCCGCGGCCACGCGGTGTGGAGCGTTTGTATGGTCTGTGCAGAGAGGAGAGAACAGGGATAGACAGACACATAGTTGACAGGCTACAGAAGAGGCTACGCTAATGCAAAGGAGATTGGAATGACAAGTGGACTACACGTCTCGAATGTTCAGAAAGTTAAGCTTACGTAGCAAGAATCTTATTGACTAAAATGATTAAAATGATACAGTGCTGCTGAAGTAGGCTAGCTGTCAGTGGCTGCGTTGTTGACTTTGTAGGCTAGCTGGCAGTGGCTGCGTTGTTGACACTACACTAATCAAGTCGTTCCGTTGAGTGTGATAGTTTCTACAGTGCTGCTATTCGGGGGCTAGCTGGCTAGCTAGCAGTGTTGATTACGTTACGTTGCGTTAAAAGAACGACAATAGCTGGCTAGCTAACCTAGAAAATCGCTCTAGACTACACAATTATCTTTGATACAAAGACGGCTATGTAGCTAGCTATGTAGCTAGCTACGATCAAACAAATCAAACCGTTGTACTGTAATGAAATGAAATGAAAATGTGATACTACCTGTGGAGCGAAGCGGAATGCGACCGGGTTGTTGAGTGAGGAAGTTCTGTTCGGTAGACGTTGGCTAGCTAGCAGTGTCTCCTACGTTAAGGACGACAAATAGCTGGCTAGCTAACCTCGGTAAATTAAGATAATCACTCTAAGACTACACGCTCTAAACTACACAATTATCTTGGATACGAAGACAGCAAAGACAACTATGTAGCTAGCTAACACTACACTAATCAAGTCGTTCAGTTGAGTGTAATAGTTTTTACAGTGCTGCTATTCGGTAGACAGTGGACGTTTGCTATCTGGCTAGCTGGCTAGCTGCTGGGCAGATAGCAGTGTAGACTACGTTAGGACGACGAAATACGATAATTACGCAATTATCTTTGATACAAAGACGGCTATGTAGCTAGCTAAGAAGAAATTGCTAAGATTAGACAAATCAAACCGTTGTACTATAATGAAATGTAAAGAAGAGTTATACTACCTGCGGGCCGAAGTGTGAATGCGACCGCTCGCTCCAACCCGGAAGTAGATTAGTAGATTTCCTCCAATGTGATTCACTCAGGGCTAGTGATTAATCAGACTAGAGTCACGACGTCGTTCAACACCGATATGGCCCCTTTCTTCTTATGGAATGATGGCTTACCTCGTCACACGCGCACACACACACACACACACATACACACACACACACACACAGCTGCTCTCTGAAACGAGGGTTGGCTGCTTCGCTAACGCCACACTAACAAAGGGCTGCAATCTCCCTCTGAAAGCAGCTGTAATTCTTGTGTAATCACAGTTTTAAAAAGACAGACACTAATTCAGTTGGGAGCAATAAAACACTCTTTCAGAATGTGCGTTTTACCGGCCGTGATTTCATCTGGCTCATCTCATTTAATCGCTTGTTGCACTGCTATGGTGATGAGACAGAAGAGGACGAGGAAAAACAGTATGCCAGTGGCTTTGAAGCAGTAATGACCAGGAGGCCTCATTTATAACCGTTGTGTAAATTTGACACTAAATATCTGTGCATCATTTCTGAAAAGGCTACCCTAGTCAAAAAAAAATCCCCCAAATCCAATACAAACTATTAGAATCCAATAGAAAATCATTTTGGAACCTACCCTATAGGATTTCGTCCTGTCGGTCCTATCGTAGAGGATTTTATCCGATAGGACTGGTTCTAAAATATGATCGTTTATTGGGGAGATTCTTGAATTTGAATCCTGTATAAGATAAAAACCTATAGGATAGAATCCCATAGGAGTCCAATAGGAATGGTTCCAAAATCTGATAGGATTTAACCACTCCCTTATTGTGGTGGTGTGTTTAAGAGGTTGAGAACCTCAGGGAATTATCACTGGTGTGGGTAGGCAAAGAGATGGACATTGTGCTCCGGAGAGACATGGGAGAGAATGTTCCTCAGTTTACTTTACTTGTTCCTCAGTCTTTAATATTGATTGCAGTTTAACATAAATATTCAGGTTTCTGTGCCATATTAGATTTGAGATGATTTGCGCTAATTTCTGGAACTAAGACCTTATGTGTTACTACATTACACAACCTCACATTTCAACTACATTGAATTTAGGGTCATTACACATCCTTTTTACCTCTGATTAGACCGGGGGTTTTGGGACTTCAAAATCTACTATCGTTTTGAAAACGCGAATGGCAGGCAACATTTGAAATGCTCTGTATAAAAGTCACTGGCCTCACACCAATACATGGATTCATCACTCAAATAAGAGCTAACCCTTGTCACCGGGGCGGCAGGGTAGCCTCGTGGTTAGAGCGTTGGACTAGTAACCGAAAGTTTGCAAGTTCATATCCCCGAGCTGACAAGGTGAGAAATCTGTCGTTCTGCCCTAGGCCATCATTGAAAATAAGAATTTGTTCTTGCCCAGTTAAATAAAGGTTAAAGAAAAAATGTTTAAAAAATTAAAAGCTGTTGATATCCTATGGCGATTTGTTGAAGTTAATAACAAAGCAACTGATTTATTTCCTTCCCCGTTTCGGCATCCTCACAACTTCCATCTGACATTCTAGAATTTAGATGACTGTCTACAGCAAATTCTCTTCTAACCAGTGATATACAAAGGATTCTCAGATTCAGTGTGGCCTTTGAATAGTGTCAGTTTAAACTGTGCATACACTCCAAACGTTTGCCCCTGCTCTATTGATTTCAAATTCATATCGATATGACTGATGAACAAAATAGTGTTGTTTCTTTCCTCAGTGGCGACCCACTTGCAACAATCGTAAATGTAGCTGGCTGTCTTCTACAAGTTGTCCTCTAACCAGTGATATACATATTATTCCCAGATTCCATGTGTTTGTTTTTAGTAAGGTTAGTTTGAACAGGACGTGTAACCCGACTCCCCCCTCTCATTCTACTGATTTCAACGTGATATCAATATGAGGGATTGACAAATAAGTGTTGCGTTTCTCTTTCCATTTTGGCCACACCCCCAAAGCAAAATGTATCACTACAAAATGTAGCTGGTTGTCATCAGCAGGTTGACGTAAAAATGATTTCCAGTTTCCATGTGGTTTTTGAGTTGTGTTAGTTTCAACAGTGCACACAAACCTGATTTCTCCCCTAATCAATATGAATGATTATTTGTCACTTGTCAAAACAACAGGCTTTTTGGTGCATATGCAGTTCATAAGGTGCTCGTTAAAAGGAATAGAAGAAATATGACAAACATGTCCATCTGGGGCGGCAGATAGCCTAGTGGTTAGAGCGTTGGACTAGTAACCGGAAGGTTGCAAGATTGAATCCCTGACCTGACATGGTCAAAATATGCCGTTCTGCCCCTGAACAAGCAGTTAACCCACTGTTCCTAGACCGTCATTGAAAATAAGAATTTGTTCTTAAATGATTTGCCTAGTGAAATAAAATAAATTTAAAAATCCACAGTTGCACAAAATACTAGGCCACTTGCCTGTTTGCAATAGCAATACTTAAACCACTGGAAACTGTGTGTACACATGGTCTAAAGTTTGCAGGAAGGAGACCACATTCTCATGTCAAGTTCACTTTTGCATGAATACTGGCACACGCATGTTTTGGGGTATATTTTGTACAGGTTTATAAATGAGGCCCCCACCACTCCATTCGTGTGAAAGGGACTAGTAATCTGGTGCGTGATTGGCTGAATCAGTAGCTGACTAGCAGCAGGGACATCATGTTCTACCCTGTTACGCAGGCTAATTGAATGGCAAAGAAGCAGTGGAAGTCTTAAGAGTCATGCCGAAAATATACCACATCAACCCACAAAGGCTTTCAAATCTGAATTTCACTGCATGACTCTTATTACCCAGGCAAATGTCATCTACTAGACTCCATTTACTTATACTACATTTACATTTACATTTAAGTCATTTAGCAGACGCTCTTATCCAGAGCGACTTACAAATTGGTGCATTCACCTTATGACATCCAGTGGAACAGTAGTGCATCTAAGTCTTTTAAGGGGGGGGGGGGGGGTGAGAGGGATTACTTTATCCTATCCTAGGTATTCTTTAAAGAGGTGGGGTTTCAGGTGTCTCCGGAAGGTGGTGATTGACTCCGCTGTCCTGGCGTCGTGAGGGAGTTTGTTCCACCATTGGGGGGCCAGAGCAGCGAACAGTTTTGACTGGGCTGAGCGGGAACTGTACTTCCTCAGTGGTAGGGAGGCGAGCAGGCCAGAGGTGGATGAACGCAGTGCCCTTGTTTGGGTGTAGGGCCTGATCAGAGCCTGGAGGTACTGAGGTGCCGTTCCCCTCACAGCTCCGTAGGCAAGCACCATGGTCTTGTAGCGGATGCGAGCTTCAACTGTAAGCCAGTGGAGAGAGCGGAGGAGCGGGGTGACGTGAGAGAACTTGGGAAGGTTGAACACCAGACGGGCTGCGGCGTTCTGGATGAGTTGTAGGGTTTAATGGCACAGGCAGGGAGCCCAGCCAACAGCGAGTTGCAGTAATCCAGACGGGAGATGACAAGTGCCTGGATTAGGACCTGCGCCGCTTCCTGTGTGAGGCAGGGTCGTACTCTGCGGATGTTGTAGAGCATGAACCTACAGGAATGGGCCACCGCCTTGATGTTAGTTGAGAACGACAGGGTGTTGTCCAGGATCACGCCAAGGTTCTTAGCGCTCTGGGAGGAGGACACAATGGAGTTGTCAACCGTGATGGCGAGATCATGGAACGGGCAGTCCTTCCCGGGAGGAAGAGCAGCTTCGTCTTGCCGAGGTTCAGCTTGAGGTGGTGATCCGTCATCCACACTGATATGTCTGCCAGACATGCAGAGATGCGATTCGCCACCTGGTCATCAGAAGGGGGAAAGGAGAAGATTAATTGTGTGTCGTCTGCATAGCAATGATAGGAGAGACCATGTGAGGTTATGACAGAGCCAAGTGACTTGGTGTATAGCGAGAATAGGAGAGGGCCTAGAACAGAGCCCTGGGGGACACCAGTGGTGAGAGCACGTGGTGTGGAGACGGATTCTCGCCACGCCACCTGGTAGGAGCGACCTGTCAGGTAGGACGCAATCAAGCGTGGGCCGCGCCGGAGATGCCCAACTCGGAGAGGGTGGAGAGGAGGATCTGATGGTTCACAGTATCGAAGGCAGCCGATAGGTCTAGAAGGATGAGAGCAGAGGAGAGAGAGTTAGCTTTAGCAGTGCGGAGCGCCTCCGTGATACAGAGAAGAGCAGTCTCAGTTGAATGACTAGTCTTGAAACCTGACTGATTTGGATCAAGAAGGTCATTCTGAGAGAGATAGCGGGAGAGCTGGCCAAGGACGGCACGTTCAAGAGTTTTGGAGAGAAAAGAAAGAAGGGATACTGGTCTGTAGTTGTTGACATCGGAGGGATCGAGTGTAGGTTTTTTCAGAAGGGGTGCAACTCTCGCTCTCTTGAAGACGGAAGGGACGTAGCCAGCGGTCAGGGATGAGTTGATGAGCGAGGTGAGGTAAGGGAGAAGGTCTCCGGAAATGGTCTGGAGAAGAGAGGAGGGATAGGGTCAAGCGGGCAGGTTGTTGGGCGGCCGGCCGTCACAAAACGCGAGATTTCATCTGGAGAGAGAGGGGAGAAAGAGGTCAGAGCACAGGGTAGGGCAGTGTGAGCAGAACCAGCGGTGTCGTTTGACTTAGCAAACGAGGATCGGATGTCTTCGACCTTCTTTTCAAAATGGTTGCCGAAGTCATCTGCAGAGAGGGAGGAGGGGGAGGAGGATTCAGGAGGGAGGAGAAGGTTGCAAAGAGCTTCCTAGGGTTAGAGGCAGATGCTTGGAATTTAGAGTGGTAGAAAGTGGCTTTAGCAGCAGAGAGAGAAGAGGAAAATGTAGAGAGGAGGGAGTGAAAGGATGTCAGGTCCGCAGGGAGGCGAGTTTTCCTCCATTTCCGCTCGGCTGCCCGGAGCCTGTTCTGTGAGCTCGCAATGAGTCGTCGAGCCACGGAGCGGGAGGGAGGACCGAGCCGGCCTGGAGGATAGGGGACATAGAGAGTCAAAGGATGCAGAAAGGGAGGAGAGGAGGGTTGAGGAGGCAGAATCAGGAGATAGGTTGGAGAAGGTTTGAGCAGAGGGAAGAGATGATAGGATGGAAGAGGAGAGAGTAGCGGGGAGAGAGAGCGAAGGTTGGGACGGCGCGATACCATCCGAGTAGGGGCAGTGTGGGAAGTGTTGGATGAGAGCGAGAGGGAAAAGGATACAAGGTAGTGGTCGGAGACTTGGAGGAGTTGCAATGAGGTTAGTGGAAGAACAGCATCTAGTAAAGATGAGGTCGAGCGTATTGCCTGCCTTGTGAGTAGGGGGGGAAGGTGAGAGGGTGAGGTCAAAAGAGGAGAGGAGTGGAAAGAAAGGAGGCAGAGAGGAATGAGTCAAAGGTAGACGTGGGGAGGTTAAAGTCGCCCAGAACTGTGAGAGGTGAGCCGTCCTCAGGAAAGGAGCTTATCAAGGCATCAAGCTAATTGATGAACTCTCCGAGGGAACCTGGAGGGCGATAAATGATAAGGATGTTAAGCTTGAAAGGGCTGGTAACTGTGACAGCATGGAATTCAAAGGAGGCGATAGACAGATGGGTAAGGGGAGAAAGAGAGAATGACCACTTGGGAGAGATGAGGATCCCGGTGCCACCACCCCGCTGACCAGAAGCTCTCGGGGTGTGCGAGAACACGTGGGCAGACGAAGAGAGAGCAGTAGGAGTAGCAGTGTTGTCTGTGGTGATCCATGTTTCCGTCAGTGCCAAGAAGTCGAGGGACTGGAGGGAGGCATAGGCTGAGATGAACTCTGCCTTGTTGGCCGCAGATCGGCAGTTCCAGAGGCTACCGGAGACCTGGAACTCCACGTGGGTCGTGAGCGCTGGGACCACCAGATTAGGGTGGCCGCGGCCACGCGGTGTGGAGCGTTTGTATGGTCTCATACTGTATGAGTTCTTTTCCAACCGATTTCCATTCATTCTCCATGTCATGTTTGCGTGCATGTAGGCATGTTATGTGTGAGTGTTGACACATAACAGTATGTTTTGCATGATCTAATGCATGTGTGTTACTACTGTTACTGTACGACTATGGAGGTCTGACCCTGATGGGGCTGGTTGGGTGTGGTGGTGTGGCAGGACTCGATGGGCCGGCGTCCTTCCAGGAAGAGGGCCAGATCCAGATCATGACGGTGGGTCACTGGGCCGTGGAGGAGGGGAGTGAGGGAGATGCTGTGATCAGTGCTCAGCCACAGGGCAAGCAGGACCTGAGGGTCACCATGCTTAAGAAAGGTATCAATACATATAGGCCTATCACTGGCCTCCAGCCTGATCTGTGTACATGTACAGTCCCTCTGTGGCTTCGATTGGTCTGAAACACAGGTCAGAGAGTGATTGGCACCTGTCCTCTCCAATCATGCAGTGATTGGTCTGAGATTATGAGATTGTGAGGACCTTTATACAGTAAGACCTGTCAAATACAGCTCTCCTTTCCCCTGAGATCTTTGCCAACTGAACAATAACATCTAAGTCAACTAAACAGTAACATCATGCTTATTACACCATGAATAACACCTTACTAAAAACATCAACAGTACTCCACTTGTTTTGTTCCTCATGGTAAATAGGTTTCCAGTTTCCACCACCTTTTGATAGCTGAAAACATACTGTACACAGTGACAGTTAGATACATTTATCTTAAAAATTCTCATGGGCAACCAACCAATTCACGAAGCAGCAGGTATGCTATGACCTGTTATGATGCTTTTAGTGAGCACGCTACAGGTGTCTATTGGCAGCTTTTCATGGTTCTTTCCCTGTTGGAGAGAGAACCTCATACAGTTCCGACTCTACCCAGAACACTACCTTTAGACAGCAGTGTATCCAAACCTCTCCATGAACTGATGTTTCAGAACAGGCTTATGTGTCTATGTTCCTGTATCTTTGTGTACAGTGCTTGGTGTATGGTGCAGCATGCATTTACAGTTCTGTTGTTATTCAAACAGAATTACTAGGAGCACGACAATGCCATTACATTATGTATTTTCTGTTTGAAGGTATTTCTAGTAGTATGAACTTTGACGAAGAGGAGGATGACGAGGATGAAGTCAGTTCCAGTTCCTCTCAGCTCAACACTAACACACGGCCAGGCTCTGCCACCAGCAAGAAGTCCTGCAAGGTACACCATCTGATGCTCTGTGGTCATCTATTGATTCCTGACTCTTGGATGGGGCTTTTACTTTACACACAGTGTGCACTAATGCACCCTCTATTTGCTTTGTTCCTATGCTCAGCGGGGCTCAGCCATTAGTCCATTTGGGGAATGACGACGGAGCAGTTTTGTGTTTTGGGCTACATTATGCTCAACCTATTCCTCTTTTGTATCTTTATTATTGTCATTTGAACTGTAGTTTGTTGATGCATGGAAGTAGCCCAGACATCTTCTGATGTGAATGGTTTTACCTAATGGAAATATGAGTTTTTTCCCCTGATCTCAGAACCTAAGCAGTCTCATGAATCCATCTGAGAGGGGAAAGGGGAATTTTTGTATATCAAACTGCCTCTCTAAATCATGTCCTTGCTGAACTCTTTGGTAGCTGAAGATAATATTCCGGTTGGCATGGCTTTCTATCATGCAGTTGACATACCCTGGCCCTTTGTCCCCCTGGCAGTTTTGAAATGCTATTTAAAATACCCCCCTGAAAAGACAAAGGACAGTCCACAAAATGGCAGGCTACTAAGTCTTAGGTTAGCTCTGGTATTTCTGACTTGTCATCTGTCATATGCTGAAATAACTGCTGATTATTATTTGTGTGAATATTTTAAACCTGCAGGAAATGTGGTGTGAGAACAGGTTGTTTTTCTCTGCTGTTTCCTCTCCTGCCGTCTGACTCAGAGGTAGAGCTAGTCAGAGGAGGCGGTGGGCTGTGTAGTCTCCTGTGGTTCGAGGAGGTTGAGGGGAAGTGACTCTTTAGTGTACTGTGGGCTTTAGAGAGGCACCTGACATCAGGAGTGACATTAGAAGCTACCCTGAGCACCTGACCATGTCACCTACCTGCTGAGACAGGCGGTCTCTTACTATAAGTTTGGTTGTTAATCATGTCTCCTCGCTGCCTGGTCCTTCCATGTGGATCTAACCCCCTGTTGAAACCCAGATGGCGTCTACACAGCCTCATGGTTTTAAACCCAACGTGCTAATGTAGTTTCAGTCCCCAATGGATGTTTTATAATAACCATTCTCATTTTATAATGGAAGGGATGCAGAACAGCCGAAGGTCCGGTAATCTGATGTTTTGAATGTGACATGGACTGATGTGTCTCTGTCCCTCAGGAGGCAGCCTCAGCGTCCACCCCTCCCGTCAGTGAGCCGGCCATCGACGTGGACGACCTGGAAGAGTTCACCCTGAGACCAGCGCCTCAGGGGATCACGGTGAAGTGCAGGATCACCAGAGACAAGAAGGGCATGGACCGAGGCATGTACCCTACCTACTACCTCCACCTGGAGAGGGAGGATGGGAAGAAGGTGAGTGTGGAGCAGAAGGATAAATACTTACCACACTGACAGAACGCTTTAGGGCAGGGCTGTTCAATGTCGGTCCTGGATGGCCAAAAAACGACTGCTTTTCATCCTCTCCTTCTAATAAGGGACTGATTTAGACCTAGGACACCAGGTTAGTGCAATTAACTACCAGGTTGAAACAAAAATCAGAAGTGTTTCTGCCCTCCAGGACCAGAATTGAACAGCACTGCTTTAGGGCCACCATCCATCCTGACACCACTTGACCCTCTGCCTATGAACAAAAACTGGTGTCAAATACCATCATGACACTATGAATTAGCATGACCAATCAACCGTGAAAGGCTGTGAAAGGAGTCCATGCTTTGATTGTTTAGTGGAGCTGGTTAGATGAGGCTAATTTAGATGTTGCAGCCTCAAGTCCCATGGCTTATTGATGATGGTGTTGTTTCTGATGAAGTTGCTTTGCTAATTGGATTTGTTCTTGCCATAGGTGTTCCTGTTAGCTGGAAGGAAGAGAAAGAAGAGCAAAACATCTAATTACCTCATCTCCATCGATCCCACTGATCTGTCTCGAGGGGGGGAGAGTTTCATCGGGAAGCTGCGGTGAGTGAGTCTGCTGCTGTTTCTTTTGAGCACGGGGCTGCAGCTGCAATTTTCACAATAATGAGCTCATCATTATGGGAAATCCAGGTTACCTTCCAAGAAACTGTGGAAGATGGTTGTTTCTCTTTCCGACTGTAGGCCAATGGGCAGAGGTATTACAACAATGTAGAGTAGAGCAGGCTACTGAGTGCTGGAGTAGCTGAATGAATGTTCTGTTTGATATATGCTGTAATGAATTGGGGGCTATGCAGGCCCACACCTGGCTGCTCTCTTGGAGAAGACAAAGTAATTGGATTCATTACTTCCGTTTGAGCGCTCATTGTTGGGATGAGGAAGCAACACCTGTGTGTTGGCAGCCAGGGGGCCAGGGTTGATTAAAACAAGGACAGAGAGACCCTGTGGGCACACTGAAGAGGGGCACTGCTGCAGCCTACACACCCTGGCAGACGCTTCCTATAAGGACGTGTGGGTGGGTCTGCACTGACGACAGTATGTCTACATTGTTTTGATTCATCAGCTTTGTGTCTGTGTGTGTGTGTGCGCATACATACAGTGCCTTCAGAAAGTATTCACAAAGTATTTCAATATTTTGTTGTGTTAAAATGGATGAAATTGAGATTTTGTGTCACTGGCCTACACATAATAACCCATAACTTACACATAATAACCCATAACTTACACACAATACCCAGTGGAATGATGTTTTTATTTTATTTGTATTTAACCTTTATTTAACTAGGTAGTGGCTGTGATAGGCGAAAACTGAAGATGGATCAACAACATTGTAGTTACTCGACAATACTAACACATGTTTTCAAGCATGGTGGTGGCTGAGTCATGTATTGGGTATGCTTGTCATCGGCAAGGACTAGGGTGTTTTTGGGGATAAAAAGAAGCTGAATAGAGCTAAGCTCAGGCAAAATCCTTTCACTCTGCTTTCCAACAGACACTGGGAGACAAATTCACCTTTCAGCAGGACAATAACCTAAAACACAAGGCGTAGTTGCAGTTTTGACTTAAATCGGGTTGAAAATCTATGGTAAGACTTGAAAATGGCTGTCCAGCAATGATCAACAACCAACTTTAGCTTGAATATTTTTTTTCATGTGCAAATATCATACAATCCAGGTGTGCAAAGCTCTTCGAGACTTACCCAGAAAGACTCGCAGCTGTAATCACCGCCAAAGGTGATTCTAACATGTATTGACGGCAGGGTAGCCTAGTGGTTAGAGCGTTGGACTAGTAACTGGGAAGGTTGCAAGTTCAAACCCCCGAGCTGACAAGGTACAAATCTGTCGTTCTGCCCCTGAACAGGCAGTTAACCCACTGTTCCTAGGCAGTCATTGAAAATAAGAATTTGTTCTTAACTGACTTGCCTAGTTAAATAAAGGTAAAATAAAAAAATAAAAAAATAAAAACTCGGGTGTGAATACTTACGTAAATTAGATATTTCTGTATTTCATTTTCAAAAAAATCTAAACTTTTTTACTTTGTCATTATGGGGTATTGTGGGTGAGACAGATGGGTGAGAAAGAAGAAAATACAACTAAATATGGAATAAGTAAAGGGGTATGAATACTTTCTGAATACTTTCTGTGACCAGATTTCACTGTGGGGGTTTATGTCAAATTTAACAGATTTCTTTTCTTCTAAAGAGCTCTTTTTTGTTTACGCCTGTTGACACTCTCTTATTAAGCCTTAGCCCCACCCATCTCTTTAAGAATTCACATGTAAACGCATGGCCAGCAACCGTCAGAATGGGCGACCCTCCATTATCTCAACCAATCGTGGCTAGCAAGGAAGGATCCTGTCTTTCTCCCTATATAGCTCAGGGCTTTCTCCTTGGCTAAACTAGGCTCATAGTTAAACATTTTTATTCATATTTACAGATCCCGTACAAGTTTGTGATTAAGGCACATGAAAGTTCACATGTTCAAGAAGGCATTTGTGCAAAACAATCTACAAATATATTAAAACGTCCCTGATGTGAAGTAGAAACTAGCCTCAAACGCCACCGATCCTGTAACCAGTCACATATTGTCTGGGCCTGCTCACTGTCTGCGTTAGTATAGAATAGTGCCGGGGCTCCAGGCTTTGATTTCCAGGAAGGCAGTGACATCAGGGCTCCTTAGAGATAGGATTAGCTCTGGCCACACTCTTCATTAATCTGGTGTACTGGCTGCTTCTGCTGGTCGATAGGCTACGCTCCCCTCCCCTCCGCGCCTCTCGCTCCTCACGCCTCTATCATCACAGTAACACTTGACTGATGGAGAGCTGGATTGAGAAGAGCAGCTGACCTTTCACCTGCCACTTGTGAGAGTCATGGACAGGCCGCATAAATGAGCTCCTGACTTTTCAATTGACCTTTAAGAGACGTCCAATCCGCCATTAGGGGCTCCAGTTGTGATTGAGGTAAAGGGATTAACAGAGATATGAGCCATTATTCAACCTAGCTGTGCAGACATCTCATCTGACCCTCTCCAACTGTTTATAGCCATACAATTATTTATTTTGACAGCTAATAACGAAATAATGCCGTTTTAATTCATAAATTCAATTTACTATGGCAATAGTATAAACACCATGATTGCATGTACTGTAAGATATGATAAACACTAATTGTAATTTGAAATAATGTGATGGTGACTTTAGAACGACTAATGACTCAACCGTTTACCAAAAACAATGATGTTGTTGATGATGATGATGATGTAAACCATTTACATTGATTGCGCATCATGGGCTGGATACAAATGTATTGTTTTCTTAAGGTTGATTAGCAGAGCCTTTTTCCTGCTCATTGAGTCTGATTGAAGGATGGGCTCCAGGAGGTGGCTGATTAGGGATAATGGCCACTGCCTTCATCTGTCTCAATGGCTCCTTGTCCCTTTAGTATGGCATGGCATACTCTCCCAGTCCCTCTGTATCCTCAGTGTGTTTTCTCTTCTCTACAGGTCCAACCTCATGGGAACCAAGTTTACAGTGTATGACAGTGGACAGAACCCTGGGAAGACAACCTCCAGCCTAGAGGCTACTAACCTGCGGCAGGAGCTGGCAGCTGTCTGCTATGTGAGTCCAAACATTGAGCTACTCTCAGGCCCATAGCTAATTAGCGTTGCCTTAGTCTGGGGGAGACATGGACGTGTCAGACACAAATAAGAGAGGAGAGGCAAGCAAGGTCAAATACATACACTGAATCCAGAGACCGCACACAGAGCACTACTCTCAGGCATTAGGACCAGCCCCCGTAGCCCCTTAATAACAGTGCCTTCATCTGGGGAGACATCGGTGTGTCAGACACATAATAGCAAATAAAATAAAAGAGGCAAACCTGGATGAATCCATACAATGTCATGGGGTTAGCAGGCAAAGCCACAGAGCATTGGTGTTGGAACATGGGGACACCTAGTGCTCACATTTAAATGGCAATGGTTTTGACCTGATACTTTATCAACGAGGACTCTGTGGGTGACAGAGACTGGACCATAATATAAGTCCCCACTGTACTTCTTTTTCAGGAAACCAATGTTTTAGGGTTCAAAGGACCTCGTAAAATGAGTGTCATCATTCCTGGAATGAACATGGACCATGTGAGAGTCGCCATCTGCCCACGGAATGTAAGTCAAAAAAAAATATTCCTCAATGTAGGTAGAGTATGTTAGGGACTAGTGGTGTGGTTTCAGTTGGTTGCCTTGAGTAATGGTTTACCTGTCTGTGACTTATTCTCGGCACTCAGGACCATGAGTCTTTACTGGCGCGGTGGCAGAACAAGAGCACAGAGAGCGTGATCGAGCTTCACAACAAGACCCCCGTGTGGAACGACGACACTCAGTCCTACGTTCTCAACTTCCACGGCAGAGTCACTCAGGCCTCAGTCAAGAATTTCCAGATCATCCACGACAATGACCGTGAGCTCTCCAGATTCTTACTGCCTGCATGTCAAATACTTTGTGCATCCTATTCCCTAATCTGATGAAAAATTGGTGCACTATATAGGGCAAGGATGGGCAATCAGCTGCGCCGGCCCCCCTTTTGAAGGACCTCTGATCAGTCGGGGTCTCAACCTACTGTTGCGAGTTAGAATAGTAGAATACACAAGGTGTCATTTTGAAATGTGGTTGTGCATCAGCAGTTTTTCTCTTTTTATGTCAGTCACTGATAGTCAGTCAATTAGCCCATATCAACATTTTTGGGGGGATTGCTAAATTAGTTTTGCGGCGAGCTATTGAATTACCAGCTATAGGGCCCCCATTGATTTTGTTAGTCAGTCAGATATCATATTAAAAACTGTAAACATTTCTCTCCACCCTATGGCAAACTGTGTAGAATTGTAGGAAATTAGCTGTAAAAAAAGCTCATTTTCCTCTCTACCCCATGGCAAAATATGTAGAATTGCAGCAAACTTGCTTTAACACTGCAACACTTTCTCTATAGCCAATGGCAACGTGTAGAATTGCATGAAATGAACTATAAAATGTAAGGCCATAGTAGCAAATTAGTTACAATTTAGCAGATTGACACTGGAGTGATAGATGAGCAGATGATGGTGTGTAAATAGTGATACTGGTGTGCAAAAGAGCAGCAAAGTAAATAAAAACAATATGGGGATGAGGTAGGTAAAATTGGGTGGGCTATTTACAGATGGACTATGTACAGCTGCAGCGATCGGTTAGCTGCTCAGATAGCTGATGTTTATAGTTAGTTAGTTGGAGGCCACAGAAGGAGTGTTGTATGGCATTGAAGCTCGTTTGGAGGTTAGTTAACACAGTGTCCAAAGAAGGGCCAGATGTATACAGAATGGTGTCGTCTGCGTAGAGGTGGATCAGGGAATCACCCGCAGCAAGAGCGACATCGTTGATATATACAGAGAAAAGAGTTGGCCCGAGAATTGAACCCTGTGGTACCAGCCATAGAGACTGCCAGAGGTCCGGACAACAGGCCCTCCGATTTAACACACTGATCTCTATCTGCGAAGTAGTTGGTGAACCAGGCGAGGCAGTCATTTGAGAAACCAGGGCTATTGAGTCTGCCAATAAGAATACAGTGATTGAAAGAGTTGAAAGCCTTGGCCAGGTCGATGTAGACGGCTGCACAGTACTGTCTTTTATCGATGGCGGTTATAATATTGTTTCGTACCTTGAGCGTGGCTGAGGTGCACCCGTGACCAGTTTGGAAACCGGATTGAACAGCGGAGAAGGTACGGTTAGATTCGATATGGTCAGTGATCTGTTTATTAACTTGGCTTTCAAAGACTTTAGAAAGGATGGGCAGGATGGATATAGGTCTGTAACAGTTTGGGTCTAGAGTGTCACCCCCTTTGAAGAGGGGGATAACCGCGGCAGCTTTCCAATCTTTAGGAATCTCAGACGAAATGAGAGGTTGAACAGACTGGTAATAAGGGTTGCAACAATGGCGGCGGAACATTTTTAGAAAGAGAGGGTCCAGATTGTCTAGCCCAGCTGATTTGTACGGGTCCAGGTTTTTCAGCTCTTTCAGAACATCTGCGATCTGGATTTGGGTGAAGGAGAAGCTGGGGAGGCTCGGGCATGTAGCTGCGAGCTGTAGGCCGGGGTTGGGGTAGCCAGGAGGAAAGCATGGCCAGCCGTAGAGAAATGCTTTTTGAAATGTCCGATTATCTTGGATTTATCGGTGGTGACCGTGTCGCCTAGACTCAGTGCAGTGGGCAGCTGGGAGGAGGTGATCTTGTTCTCCATGGACTTTAGTGTCCCAAAACATTTTGGAGTTGGAGATACAGGATGCAAATTTCTGTTTGAAAAAGCTAGCCTTTGCTTTCCTGACTGACTGTGTGTAGTGGTTACCACTTCCCTGAACAGTTGCATATCACGGGGACTATTCGATGCTATTGCAGTCCGCCACAGGATGTTTTTGTGCTGGCCAAGGGCAGTCAAGTCTGGAGTGAACCAAGGGCTATATAGGTTATTAGTTCTACCTTTTTTGAAAGGGGCATGCTTATTGAAAATGGTGAGGAAATTACTTTTAAAGATCGACCAGGCATCCTCGACTGACGGGATGAGGTCAATATCCTTCCAGGAAACCTGGGCCAGGTCGATTAGAAAGGCCTTCTCGCAGAAGTGTTTTAGGGAGCGTTTGACAGTGATGAGAGGTGGTCGTTTAACCGCGGACCCATAGCGAATGCAGGCAATGAGGCAGTGATCGCTGTGATCCTGATTGAAAACAGCAGAGGTGTATTTGGAGGGGAAGTTAGTCAGGATAATATCTGAGGTTGCCCATGTTTACTGATTTAGGGTTGTACCTGGTGGTTTCCTTGATAATTTGTGTGAGATTGAGGGCATCTAGCTTAGATTGTAGGACTGCTGGGGGTGTTAAGCATATTCCAGTTTAGGTCACCTAACAGAACAAACTCTGAAGATAGATGGGGGGCAATCAATTCACATATGGTGTCCAGGGCACAGCTGGGAGCTGAGGGGGTCTATAACAGGCGGCAACAGTGAGACTTATTTCTGGAGAGATTAATTTTTTAAATTAGAAGCTCGAACTGTTTGGGCATAGACCTGGAAAGTATGACAGAACTTTGCAAGCTATCTCTGCAGTAGATTGCAACTCCTCCCCCTTTGGCAGTTCTATCTTGACGGAAAATGTTGTAGTTGGGTATGGAAATCTCAACATTTTTGGTGGCCTTCCTAAGCCAGGATTCAGACATGGCAAGGACATCGGGGTTGGCGGAGTGTGCTAAAGCAGTGAGTAAAACAAACTTAGGGAGGAGGCTTCTGATGTTAACATGCATGAAACCAAGGCTTTTTCGATTACAGAAGTCAACAAATGAGAGTGCCTGGGGACACGCACAGGCTGGGTTAACCCCTACATCACCCGAGGAACAGAGGAGGAGTAGGATGAGGGTACGGCTAAAGGCTAGCAAAACTGGTCGTCTGGTGCGTTTGGGACAGAGAATAAAAGGAGCAGATTTCTGGGCGTGGTAGAATAGATTCAGGGCATAATGTGCAGACAGGGGTATGGTGGGGTGTGGGTACAGTGGAGGTAAGCCCAGGCCCTGAGTGATGATATAGGGAATAGGGTGCCATTTGATATGCAGACAAAGTACAGAGCACAGTGCAAGGATACAGAGCACAGTGCAAGGATAACAGCAGGCCTGTGTGTATTAACACACATACTAATCTCTCATGTTATCCTATATTTATGTCATTCTCTGAATCTGGCACAGCGGAGGGGTTTTATTCTCCATATTTTTACTTATTCAAGAAATATATTTTCACTCACTTTTTTTAAAGTGAAATTTTTAAGGTCTGAGTACGTCAAATAAATGAAATAAACTTTTATTTGAGTAATGATAGTTTATATTGTTTTTTGTAACTAAAACCCTACATTTCTCAAGTTATCACTTCTTTGTTTTCTGTTTCTTCCTCCTTTAGCGGACTACATTGTGATGCAGTTTGGGCGGGTTGCGGAGGATGTATTCACCATGGACTATAACTACCCTATGTGTGCCCTCCAAGCCTTCGCCATTGCTCTCTCCAGCTTTGACAGCAAGCTGGCCTGTGAGTAGCAGCCACCCTCAGTCCTTTCCCTCCTGAGAAGCTACCTGCTCCAAACTGAAGGCCTACTCATGGGCCTCCATTAGTACATCAGTCCCCTCACCAAGGGCTGCAGTTAATCCCGGGTCACCATTGGGGCCAAACACTGTCCAAGAATCCCCCCTGGAATTTGCTTAAGCCGAGGATGGTGTGGAGGCACAAACTGTCTGCAAGAGTGTCTGTGAGTGTGTGTATGTGTTCTGGTGCTCCTTAGGAACCCTTCCACTCTCTATTCAGGATAAGGATATGCCAATCAGTGAACAGGACAAGCACAAAGACTAATCAACTCTTGATTTTAATAGATCATGTTTTAAATTAAATATGTAACAATGAATTCTGTTACTTTATGTAGCCGTTGTGGAATTCTAACATTTCTTTAACCATTAATGACTTTTCAATGAATTTAACATTTATTGCAACAACAAAAAAACGAACAACTGTTCATCTTCATGTTGAATTGGTTGAAGGAGTTTCATCATAGTAATTAACCCCCACATGCCACCTTTAACTTATTCAATATTGGACTGGAAACCATTAGGTTACAAATTAGGACCGATTCAAGATTGAAAACATAATTCAAGATAAAGCTCCTAACAAATAACACTTTAACCTCATAACTGTCACTAATATGACTCATTTGAACATCACATAACATTCACATCCATGTATGTGTTTATATTGTTATTTATGTATTTATACATATCATGACACAGGTAACTGCCAAAATAAAGGAAACACCAACAGAAAGTGGCTTAATAAAGGGTTGGGTCACCACGAGCCAGAACAGCTTCAAATCACATTGGTATAGATTCCTGTCTGGAACTCTATTGGAGGGATGCGATACCATTCTTCCACAATAAATTCCATCATTGGGTGTTTTGTTGATGGTGGTGGAAAACGCTGTCTCAGGTGCCGCTCCAGAATCTCCTATAAGTTTACAATTTGATTAAGATCTGGTGACTGAGACACACACCCCTTTAAACCCCCTATACTTCTTTGAGACCCCTCTGAGTTCTATTCTTCTAGCCATGGTAGCCAAAATAATAGGTAACTGGGCATTTTTATACATGACCGGATGATGGGATTAAATAACTGAGGAACCACACCTGTGTGGAAGCACCTGCTTTCATAATACTTTGTATCCCTAATTTACTCAAGTGGTTTCTTTTATTCTGGCAGTTACCTGTATCTTGTTCTTAAGTGTGTCCATATCCTTAGTTTACACTCATTGAATCTTTGTTTTTGAGCCTGAAGCATACATGATTGAAGGGAATATCTGTCATAGTTAGTCAATTGGACATGAACAGACCAGGTCAGCGAAGGGCATGACACACAGTCCGTGCATCTTGTAAAACATCATATCACACTATCAAGTATGAGAATGTATAGGATGGTGCACTTTAACGCCGTTTACAGTGTATGTGAAATAGCTGTACATATTGTGCCTTTGGAGACAAAATCCAATTTTATGCTTTAACTTGATCAGATGTTCTCTCTCTGAGACGGGACTTTGTAATGCACCTGTCTGAGCCTGGGTTTCTTTGTTCTGCCTGCTCCCTCTCCACCCTCTACTAGAAACACACTTATTGAGGTGACGGGATTTGTTCCCTTTTCTGTTTGGTTATATTATTTTCAGATGATGAAGTCACTAAAGTCAGGTGTTTTTATATGCCCCTACTGTAAATTCTCAACTCCCTGAATAAAATATGATTTACTAATTTGTCCCCAGGAATCTTAACAAATTAGATTCAGTAAATATAACGTACAGAATCGGTTATTGGCACCAGGCACAAGACCATGGGCATTGTGGTTTGCAGATGCACTCATATCTTCATCTGACATTATCAGATGAACTGATAACATCCATCTGATAATGTGAATCATTTCACACGTTATCAGAGACCAAACCACTCAGATATGGCAAGGATAGTAGCAGGCCTGTGTGTATTAACACACGTACTAATATGTCATGTTATCCTATATTGATATCATTCTCTATGAATCTGGCATACCAGAGGATTTTATTCTCTATATTTTAGTGAGTCAATAAATATCTTTACCCTACTTTTAAATATATATATTTTTTTCTGACTTTATTGAACAGATAGAAAGAGAGGATGACAGTGGGGAAAGATAGAGAGGTTGTGTCAAAGGGCAGTAGACTGGATTCAAACCTATGCTGATAATGTAGAAATGTGCTAGAGCCTGCGACATTACCATTAGACCACCTGTTCACTCTCCACACTTGTTGAAAATATATGAAACTATTTTATATTTTATGGATATTAAGTGGAAAATGAAGACCAAATGAAAGCAGACAGCAAAGAACAATCTCTGACGAGGCAGCTCACTGCTATTGTAAGTTATGAAAAAGGGTCTACTTTAATCAACCATGATATTCCTGTTTCTTAGTAATGTGTTCCAACTCTTCTGAATTTTTAGGCAAACTGTTGAGATCCTTGCAGAAAAAAATACTGTGCTTTTCATAACAAGTTTCTTTGTGTCCAAGAAACAAGGCCCTTTCATTCTATGAGTGTGTTTAGTACTGTTTCACTGTAATGTAAAATGTGTACATTGTTCAATATACAGTGTTTGTAAACACACAGTTCTCTGATTATGAAAAAAATAAAACTCCAATGAGTCAAACAACAGTCACATGCACCCACAACACTATGTATACTCTCTGACTGAACCCCTGAGATGTCTGTGAAGTGATGATATGGTCGTAAACGACAATAGGCAGCTAGTGTAACCGATGTGAAATGGCTAGCTAGTTAGTGGTGGTGCGCGCTAATAGCATTTCAATCGGTCACTCACTCTGAGACCTGAAGTAGTTGTTCCCATTGCTCTGCAAGGGCCGCGGCTTTTGTGGAGCGATGGTTCATGGTTGACTGTTGTTGATGTGTGCAGAGGGTCCCTGGTTCGAGCCCAGGTAGGGGCGAGGAGAGGGACGGAAGCAAAACTGTTACACTAGGATATGACCTTTATGACCTTTTAATAGAATGTGTCCACTTTAATAGTCTTGAGATACAAAAGTTGGACTTGAACGATCTACCTCTGTTTACTCATTTATGTGGGTCCCTGCTCTCTCTCTGTTTACAATCTATCCCAGAGGACACCAGGGTCTCTACAATGCTTGACTGCCATATTGGAATAAAGTTAGTCAGATAGTTTGATGTCTACCATCAAAGGACATGATGAATTGTGGGTAAATGTTTTTCTTTAAAGCAGCATGAATATTAGGGTATTAGGTAGTCTAGTTAGGATCACAAAATTCACCCACTGAACAGCATATTCTGTCTTGGGACGCAAGGAGACAGGATAGAAAATGGGGATTTGAATAAGGAGAGGTACATTCTTGGGAATATTCAGAACATTCAGTAAGGTCAAAGGGCTAGAGAGGCAAGTTTAGGATGAGCTAGTTTCCTCATTGACTCTGCCCTATGTCTCTCTCCTGTTCCTCAACCTGAGAGAACTCCCAATCCCCAGCTCCCCAGACCTATCTGGTGGGGTGAAGCTGTCTGTCTCTTCAGACTGAGACAGTAGAATGTACTCTTCTTCCATCTCTTCTTCTGCTTCTGGATTACTACAGACATCACAACTAAAACTGAGAGCCCCGGCCTCAATCAGTGGGTCTTCATCACCTACTACTACTCCCTCTTCCTCTGTCTCATCCACTTCCTCCTCTTCCTCTGTCTCATCCACTTCCTCCTCTTCCTCTGTCTCATCCACTTGCTCCTCTTCCTCCTACTCTATTCCTTCTCCTCTTCATACCTATATTCATAGACTGTATCCTGCTTAGGGTGGTGAAACACATCTTTGTGGTCGCTGAATCTGATTAGCTTTTTTACTCTGGGGGGACTACTACCCGTTTCTTCCATTCCTCCTTCAGGAGGTGGGGGCGGGCAGAGCTACTGCTCCTCCTCCTCCCCTGCGTCCTCTTCTACCTCCTCATCCACCACCTCCTCAGCCAGTGCCTCGGCAGTGGGTATCTGAGTCAGCAGCAGGCTCCTCCAGGATGGTGATGGGGTCATAACTGCCACTGCGTCTGCCACCGGGCTCCTTATACTGGGGGTAGGTCTCCTCATGGTAGAGAGAGAGAGAGAAAGACATGGAATGACAGGGACACACTACCAGAGGGGACAATCAGAATATCAACTGTCTCATAGTCCAACGTTTTGCTAACTTTTTTCCACTTCACCTCTCATAATTCTATAGAAGTACAGTAAGTAATACTCAAAGCCTCATGTGAATATTATTTTATGTGTGGTGAGTGACAGAGGAGCCTACTTACATTTACATTTAAGTCATTTAGCAGACGCTCTTATCCAGAGCGACTTACAAATTGGTGCTTTCACCTTATGACATCCAGTGGAACAGCCACTTTACAATAGTGTTGTGTTAACCTACCTTCTCAGTCAGCAGCGTAGGGCACCATCTCAGGTGTGGCCTCCTCCATCAGTCGTACCTCCTGCATCACCCGGCTGATCTTACTCAGCTTCCGCAGTAACTTCTCCTGCTTAGATGCTCTTCTAACCTTGCTGCTAGTCGTGCTGCATGCCACCAGAGAGCAGCAGAGAGGGGGGAAAAGTGGGCCTCAATACCAATGCGGTCCTTCTCCCATTCCTACCACAGTGCTTTCATTCTGATCAATCTTTATCTATAGCCTGGAGATTATTCATGCTCATGATAACCTTTTATGCCTTCCTGCAACACTTTCACAGATTACAAATGTTAAGTCAAACACATTTTAATGAAATGGCTAAACACTGCCTCTAGGATGAGCAATATTAAGAAGTTATTGTGAAGAGGTGAAAAATGGCATGCAGAAATTAGTAAAGAGAGAAGTTAATAGCTGAGATTTGTCCTGAAAGGAGATATTTGTCTCTGAAAAGGATTGGAAATCTACTCCAGTATGGAGTGAAAATGAAGAGAGCCACTAATTGCATGTTATTGATCTAATGTACACCTTATTAAGAAAGATCAGAGTGAATATCGTTATCTGTTATTGGAGATCGAATATTCACCGTCCATGGATGGTGGCCCCGATCTCTGTGTAAAACAGGAGGCTTTTAAATGTACATGCTTTCCTTCAAGTTGCATCAAATCTACAATGAAGTACAATCTTCATGAAGCACAAAATATACACTTGCATGGTGGGTAAGAGTGCGAACCTATAAAGATTGTCATGTCATATTTTAACAGTTGGATCCAGACAAAAAAACAAATGGCACACGAGCAAAGGAATGCCTGAATATGGGAGAGTTAATCAAAGAATTTGCCCTTTCATTTTTATGTGGCGTCCACCCTGATTTATCCCTGCAATGGAGTCATTTATTTGGCTCTTCTTAGATCTGGGCTGGGAGAAGTGGTGTGTAAATGGAAATATGGGCCATTTACCTGTTAGGAGTGCTGCTCCTTCTGAAGACGATTCTCTCCATCACTCTCTCTGTCTCTAGCAGCTTCTCCTGAAGCTGGGCCAGCTCATCATCTGCTGGGAGGGAAACATGGCAGTCAGGGATGTAAAGAGCAAACTCATGCATGGACGAACACACACCGTATCTAGAGTTGCTTTCCAATGTTGCAGAAAGCCTTGAGATTCAACATTCACTCTGCACGTTCAGAACTACACGTTCAATACTCAGGAATGGAAACGATTCAACCATTGTATTCAACCATTGATTCAACCATCGCTATACACCAAGTCACTTGGCTCTGTCATAACCTCACATGGTCTCTCCTATCATTGCTATGCAGACGACACACAATTAATCTTCTCCTTTCCCCCTTCTGATGACCAGGTGGCGAATCGCATCTCTGCATGTCTGGCAGACATATCAGTGTGGATGACGGATCACCACCTCAAGCTGAACCTCGGCAAGACGGAGCTGCTCTTCCTCCCGGGGAAGGACTGCCCGTTCCATGATCTCGCCATCACGGTTGACAACTCCATTGTGTCCTCCTCCCAGAGCGCTAAGAACCTTGGCGTGATCCTGGACAACACCCTGTCGTTCTCAACTAACATCAAGGCGGTGGCCCGTTCTTGTAGGTTCATGCTCTACAACATCCGCAGAGTACGACCCTGCCTCACACAGGAAGCAGCGCAGGTCCTAATCCAGGCACTTGTCATCTCCCGTCTGGATTACTGCAACTCGCTGTTGGCTGGGCTCCTGCCTGTGCCATTAAACCCCTACAACTCATCCAGAACGCCGCAGCCCGTCTGGTGTTCAACCTTCCCAAGTTCTCTCACGTCACCCCGCTCCTCCGCTCTCTCCACTGGCTTCCAGTTGAAGCTCGCATCCGCTACAAGACCATGGTGCTTGCCTACGGAGCTGTGAGGGGAACGGCACCTCAGTACCTCCAGGCTCTGATCAGGCCCTACACCCAAACAAGGGCACTGCGTTCATCCACCTCTGGCCTGCTCGCCTCCCTACCACTGAGGAAGTACAGTTCCCGCGCAGCCCAGTCAAAACTGTTCGCTGCTCTGGCCCCCCAATGGTGGAACAAACTCCCTCACGACGCCAGGACAGCGGAGTCAATCACCACCTTCCGGAGACACCTGAAACCCCACCTCTTTCAGGAATACCTAGGATAGGATAAAGTAATCCTTCTCACCCCCCCCCTCCCTTGAAAGATTTAGATGCACTATTGTAAAGTGGCTGTTCCACTGGATGTCTTAAGGTGAACGCACCAATTTGCAAGTCGCTCTGGATAAGAGCGTCTGCTAAATGACTTAAATGTAAATTGTGACTCAATTTTTCTTAATTACGGAAGGTGAGAGTGGCATTGATACATAGGACATGAATAGATTTATATGCTTGTCCCTTGTCACATTGTCCCCCACCCCTACCCCTTAGCATTCATTTGATGAATGGAGCTAAACCTCTTAGTGCTGATCCAAAATACATGCAGTAATTGGTATTAGACACTGCTGGGCTGAAACAACATTACTTCTGATTGCTAATCCAGGTCTAACAAAGGCAGGGAACAAAGCTCCCTGCGAGTTGGACAGGATCCTAATCTACCTTATCATGGAGTTGCTTAAATTGGAGCTACTGATACATTCTGCAGGGGCCCTGACAAATGGAACGATCAAAACAATGAGGAAGTTGATTGAAAATAAGCCCTCAAAGTCATGAAAGAGGTGACTGTTAGAGAGGAGCTTATTTGCCAGATGATATTTCTCCTCGCAGGGTGTGCTATATCCTGCATTAGTCTTTCATCAGGGTGAATCATCACGGAATGTAGGACCTAAATGGTGTGTGTTAGGGAGGTCAGGTGTATGGGACTCTTATCAACTGCGCTATGAGATAAAAGGCACATCATATACATCATTGTGTCATTCACAATGGCCTAGCTATTAATGATGTGATGCTGTCTACTTAATCCTCCTCTTCTGCCAAGCTTCAAATG
The DNA here is from genome assembly GCF_034236695.1 of Oncorhynchus nerka. Classification (NCBI taxonomy): domain Eukaryota; kingdom Metazoa; phylum Chordata; class Actinopteri; order Salmoniformes; family Salmonidae; genus Oncorhynchus; species Oncorhynchus nerka. Next base: position 79,282,794 of record NC_088423.1, read on the forward strand.
TCATTGTAGGAAATCAGCATACCAGTTTAGTACTTTTTCCTTTAGGCCTAGTTGTCATCTGTGAATACAACAATGCATTTATGGTATGCACACCTTGTAATGTACTGGATGCACTGGACTCCTAGCCAGTATAGGTATTACATGGATGCTGTTAAAAACTGTAATAGTCTACATCTTCTACATTCCTGCCTCTAAATAGTTTGTCTATCCATTTGACTGAGCCAGTCTAGGGTGGACATTGTGCAGCTTATCTAGAATATGATGAAGAGGATGCAGAGTAGGATTCCAAATCCGTAGATGGGAATGGCCTGGCTGATCCGATTGGATTTAGTGGCTCCTCGGATCTGAAGTGTGCCCATGCCTTTGACTTTAGCCAGGACCTCAGGGCTGTGGGGCCCAGCGTCATGAGTCCCCTCCATCCACTGTCCGAGGCCCTCCTCTGGCATCTGTAGGCGATGCATCATGGGAGGATAATACCCAGGACCAACTAGGAATGAGAGCAGAGAGCACTGATCAACACACTAGGAAGAAGCCTGCAGTGTTCAATGATTAATCAATGTACAGTTTACTGAAGTATAATATATTATGGAGAGAGATGGTCACAATGAAGAACAGGAAAAACAAGACAAATTACAATTACTTTACTTGAATGGTGTGGGAGTTCATAAAACTGGCAAGGGCGACGAGGAGCAGAACACAGCACAGAGGATAACCTCCTAGACTAAATAGATGCATACAACCTGATGATGATGACAAAAGTGTAGGCTATAATAACTTACAGTTCTAGGCTATTGGCAAAATGCATAGACTTATATGAAATGCTGTATTCAATAGTTACATGCTGTTACTGTACGTATAATACATTATTTAGCTTTGCTGGCAGGTTTGTAGATGGCTAGAACGATACGCAAAATATGGAATTATCTTCCAAGCATCAAAGCCGAACTGCACATCAACATCAGAACGGATCAGTGTTAAGCTGCCTTACCCTCGGGCTGCCCTACATTATTCTTCCCTCTCGGGAAAATTATTTAGGGAAGGAAAAACGAAACACAGAGGACAGAGCAGAAAATCAGAGTAACCTTCTACATAGTTGTCATCGACATTTTGTTACAGATAAACTGTACCAGAGATAGTAGAGAATGGAGTATATTTGAATGTACATTAAACCTCTGGTCGTCACTAGTTACCACAACCACAAAGTCTTAATTATAGCTACACCCCGCCCATTTCTACCATTGTTATTCGTACAATCTGATTTTAAACCTAACCCTAACCACACTGCTAACTTTATGCCTCACCTTAAATTTAGCCCCCAAAAAACGTTTTTTTTTTACGATATAGTCCATTTCGACTCTGTGGCTGTGGTAACTAGTGGAAACCCAACCCTCCAGTATCCTTCCTGATTTTACAGCTCAACGGAAGTGACCCGTTTTGTTTTGGCTTTGTGATTGGTGTATTTTCATGCAGTTTGCAGTAGTCATGGCTGGAAGGCATCCAAGCTTTTATCAAATTAACGTCAGATTTTACTTTTCGTAGCAGGTTATGATAATTAGGTTAAGATTAGGAACATGGTAAGGGTTAGCAAAAATGTTAATAATATATACTTTTGACGTTAATTTGACAAATACTGGATTATATATAGCAAGGCCTGCTTGCAGTCTCATCCATGTGAGGCGTCATCCGCGGTCCAACAAAGTAGGCCCTACCGTGTAATTCTGAAGATATCCATCAGATGGCAATGCAGCTTTAGCTACTGGAAAGGAACGCTGCCACTACCTCGCTCTCCAACCAAGGTGCGTCATGAATTGAGGAGCAAACACAATTGGTCAGATTTCTGCAACTCATTTACCAATCACATCTATGTTTTGATTTGTATTCGCATCGTGATTGGTCTATGAACCCATAGGAGGCCATTGAAGTGTATAAAAACATCCTTCATTTTCCGAGTCAATGTGGGAGGAGCTATAGGAGGGCAGGCTCATTATAATGGCTGTTTTTAGACTCAATCAGGCAACGCAATTTTATTCCCCTGTTTTTTAGTGTAATATTTTTGAATCACTTCAGTATGATAAAACAACCTGTAGGTCGAAACTTTTGCAGTTAAGTGTAACACCTATCAGGCCCCCGAGGACTGGAATTACCCAGGCCTGCCGGGTTTAGGGTAGGGACGTCACACGGATCCCAGATAGCACTGACCGTCTCAGCTATTGGCAACTGTAATCAAGGGCGAGGTCAGTTACCATGAGTACAACGATGGCGGTTTATGTTCTGTAAATTCCATTTACCATGGCATAGGCTTGGCGATACAGGGAGGATGGTCGAGCGGCCTATTATATTTTGAATTCAGAGCAGTAGATTGTAAATATTTATGACGAGTCACCGAACAAAATAATGACCCTACTCTAAACTTTACAGACATAGTTCCATATGGTTGATATTTCACATAGGCCTACAGTATCAGTCCTTCAGGAATATTGACAAAGGTCTCCCTGAGACAATGTTAGTCTAATCTCATTACCAAAGTTGGCCTACAGTAAGTGTGTTCATTGTGCAATTATGATTGCCCAGAATGATTTATTTTATGTGATAGTTTTGTAGCCTGCGTAGGTGAAGCTAGCAGAGTTTAGTCCACTAAAGCTAGTGTCCAATAGACCTTGGTTAGGGCCCACTCACTTTGTTTTATGAGTGTGAATGTATAGTTTAGCCACATGAGGTCTGTACATAGATTTATTAAAGTAATTAAATTTTCCCTGAAAGGTGACATTTTGAGCAGGCATGCAAAGAAAGAAAACAATGTGTCTGTTGCAGTAATATCACTCTGAAGGTTGCCACCCTGTCTCTCACAGCAGTCTGTCATTGATCTCAGGCAGTCAAGTCCCAGTTAGTGTGAACTACATGGGCCAGCATGGAATCAATGTACAGGAGCTCTCACAAGAATATTTTGCTTACCTTTATTCAAGATATTATAATTTTACAATGTGGCGTTAAAGTCAAACCTTTATAGGTCTTGTAGGTCTTACCAATTTTTGTGTTGAAATTAAATT